>NW_026057577.1:16866163-16884927 GCF_023721935.1 Panthera uncia | reverse complement strand
AAAGAAAGAAAGAAAGAAAGAAAGAAAGAAAGAAAGAAAGAAAGAAAGAAAGAAAAACACAAACAGGCAATAAATGTGTTTGGAGACCATCTGAACTTTTTGGAGGCATTCCCATAATTATTTAGTTACCATTGATATAATAAGAGCTACTCTTCTGCTTAAGCCAACGATTCTTGATTTACCATTAAATGATTCCTCAGATGAAGAATGTTGGATGGCTTCAGTTATTAATCTAAAGAAAGAATCAGTCAAAAGAACATCAACAAGCCATTAACAATATATTGCTGGATTTCCAAGATTTGGGCTGGAAATATGTCCTAAGAGAATTATGCTTCCTTGTGCGGATTACAGAATCTGGCACACTTTTTCTTTCTGACAAACTGGCCTTTTTGTCAAGTACCACCTATAAATTAGTTTGAACTGAAAATGTTTAAGAATGGCATGGCAATTCCTTCTCAACCTAGAATGAGATATCAGATATCCATCAAGGGTCTCAAGTTGATGTATTATGATAAAACAGTGGGGGAAACGACAGATACCATTTTATTATTTAAAAATTGCAACTAGATGCTCGTGTCACGTTGCCCCTGTCATGTGATATGTTTGCACAGAGTTCCCACTGTCTTCATGTACATGATTTATTGTCTCGGTGTGCTACCTCAGTGTGGTATTTTCGGCCCACAGTTACAAGCCACAGAGTGGTATTATCAGAAGGGTAGTCACTGGATTCAGTGGGTCCAGGTGGAAATAAGCACAAAGAAGAACACAGCTGGCTTTGAAGGGAGGTACTTGGCCAGGGGAGATTGGCCGAGGAGAGATGGGCTTCACTGTATCCTGGAGGAACCTTTTCTTAACCACATCACCCATTGACCAGACAACAGGCAACAGCCTTAGCACCACCCACCTCCGGGAGGTCGGTGCCTCCCAGAGCCTGGCTGACACTTAAATTGATCGTCATTACCATTCATTGCAGACATCAACACCCTTTGTCAATGCTCTCTCCACCCAAAGCTATTTCTGAGGAAAGTCCCTGGGAAGAATGTCAAAAACAGGGCCGAGCCCAGGAGGCAGGCTGGGTTTCTGCTGTGTGTGTCATGAATGCGCCTCTATTTTCTGATATGCTCAGCATGACTTCCCTGGTGATGCCTCTGGAGACCCAGGGATTTATGTACAAGCTCAAGGCTGTTTCTGAACGTGGGCTCTTTGTTGCTGTTCCCCCCGCATTTCCCATCCTCCTATGTAAATAAGTCATCAAAAAGCTATTGTTGGTCAATTTGACATCTCTGACTCATGAACAAAGCACTCTTTCACAGGCCAGATGGTTTGAGATCCCTGATGGTTCAGCCCTTCATACAACAACCTTTCATTGCTCAGGAATCTTACATGGGATATCCCCTGTTGAAGGAAACCACTAGAAGGCGTCTCCTGGTGTCTAAGAGGAACTTGTCCATCCTCTCTGTTCCCAGAGCCCAGGCCAATCATGAAATGTGGTGACAGCTCTTTATTTGCAAACCTTCTTAGCTTGTAGTTTACTTTTGTTGGTGGTTTAAAATTTACTGAAAGCCTCCTTCCACCCACACCCAGTAGTAACTATCAGACAGTAAGAAGGTCAGTGTATCAACTGATTTATTTTGTTTTCCTTTAGTGAACAAAAAGAAGACCATTGAAGATCAGAAATATCAGCATATTTGATTAGAAGAGTTCAATTTAGGGGCACCTGTGATGAGGGAGCATAAGGCAAGCTGAGGGCAAAGCACAAGCTATCACCTTCCCCTGTCCCCACTCCCTGTGAGATATCTGTGATATTTCTCAAGCACTCCTGGCTGCCCAAGAACAAAGGAAAGGAAAGAAAACAAATGGTTAAACTGATAGAGATCACAGTTATGCAGGACACGATTCTCCATGAGTTTACCAATGTCTTAATGAATTACAAGAAAAAGGCAACCTTATCAATAGCCTAATCTCCAGAAACCTGTAGATTCAGTTTCCTGGAGCCCTAATGTCGTCCTCCCCTCTGTAGTGATGTGGGGAACAAAGGCAAGAAGGAAATGGCAGGTAAAATTAAATTTCTTTATAACATGCAGCCCACTGACAAATACTTGAGGCAAATACAAAGTAGAATATTTCTCCAAGAACCTCCTACTGTCATAATGTAAATGCCTTACTAGAGGGAAAACAACCTTAGCTTGACAATATCAAGCGCTCAGGTATCTTAGGAGTCATCTTTAGCATATCAAAGTCCCACTGGGGGCCTCCCTTTTGCCTTTATCTCCCCCAGCTCCATAGCATATCACCAGTCTATCTTCACCACCGCAGGGCAGCTCCTTCCGCTCACAGGTCCTGTCCCCGTGCTTTAATAAAATCACCTTTTTGCACCAAAGATGTCTCAAGAATTCTTTATCGGCCATCGGTTCTGGATCCCCACCATTCCAAAATCTCATTACCTGGGTGGCTCAGTCAGTTAAGCATCTGACTCTTGACTTCGGCTCAGGTAATGATCTCACAGGTTCATGAGATCAAGCCCTGCTTGGGGCTCTGCACTGACAGCATGCAGCCTGCTTGGGATTCTCTCTCTGTCTCTCTGTCTCTCTCTCTCTCAAAATAAAGAAACAAACATTTAAAGAAAAAAGTAAAAAGAAGAGTTCAATTTAAAGTCAACTCTGTGGATGTTGATTTTTCCTCTTTCTTGTGTTTTCAACAAGCTCTTTCCCCACCTTCTGTGCTTTCTTACTTTTCTTTCATTCCTTCCACTGTCTGTCTGTCTCCACGTTAAGTCTGGAAGAAAAATCCAACACAATAAAGAGAAGGTGCTGTTGGGTAGGGTGTCCCATGGTTGACACCACTGCTAATTTGCTCTGGAGACATGACTCAATGCTTACCACTACAAGATTGTGGCTTATATTTTCATTCTATTATATTCTGGAGAAAGCAGGATTAGAAATGATAAGCCCGATATAATCAGACAAGTCCTCAAAAGTGGAAATCCTTTCCCTTAAAGAGTTTGGACAACAAAAGAAGAAAGCACCCCTTCTGGCCAAGGTTGACTTCAAGCCGGGAAAAAGAAGCTATGTGGCCAAAGAATGTGTGTGGCCTCTAGAAGCTGGGAGACCAAGGAGACACAAGGCCTCCAAAAAGGGCTCCCCAAAATGAACACAGCTTGGCAACACTTGTTGGACTTCTGACATATGGAACTATGAGATAGTGAATGTGGGTTGTTTTAGCCTGCTAATTTTATTGTATTTTGCTACAGCAGTAACAGAAAACTAAAGCACCACAACAGAAAGAGATCAGCATTGTGAATGCAGACTTCTGCAAAAATGTTGCTCCCCCTAATTTTGCCTGCACCATGACCCAGAACCTTAATAGTCAGTTCAGAGTCACCCAGCTCTAGTCTCCACTGGAAACAGCCCTGGGGGGATTCCATCCCAGGGGCCACGATAAGATGCCCCAGGTGGCCCTCTAGAATGAGAATTATAAAACAATTCACTCTATGGTAACAAAGGCATAAATATTCACATAACATTAGACAGCAGAGTCCAGTGTCTCTTTGTACCTCTGGTGAGGACCCTCAACCAGTGTGACTGGTTGTGAAATAATCTTACCAGATTTGGCATTCTCTACAGCTTTCCTGTCCACATGCCAAGCTTGTTCTCCCCCTTCCTCTTTGACTGTATTCTTTGTCTTGGCCTCCGCATGTTTTTATATCAGGTAGAGTCTTTACTGACTGTTTTCTTCAGCTCAAATGGAGCTGACTGGCTCCATTTCTTGTTAAGGGAGTGCTGTGTACATGATAAGGGTTCCCTTCTCTCTTTTTAATGGTGTTGTCAGGACCACAACCAGTCTTCTCAAATAATTGGACCTTTCCTAGGTGGAAAGGTCACTACCGGTTTGGATTCTGAGCCGAAAAGCCATTTCTGTTTTGCACAGTGATTTCCTATTGTGAATTGTAGGGTATCAGATTATGCCACATTGGCATATAGATTATTTTGAGGTGAAGGCAACTGGGAAGAAGCAGATATAAGGGAAGCAATCTGCCCTCCCTCTATTTGCCTTAAAGCAGGACATAAATTTGTAAAGATGTCTCTCTTTTCCAAACCAGGAAGGGCAGAACTCATCAAAGACAACTCTAGACTCTTGTCAGCTTAGAGGCCAGCGTCAAGAGTAAGATATGTAACATCACTAAATAGCCTGTATCTTCCATTAGTTTCCCCCATATATTTACCTTCCTATAGTTTGTTGCCTCTAAAAGCCTAAATCCCTTTTTCTTTGTCTTGTCACTTCACCACAAATTTATCATTCTTTTTTAAGTTTCTTTATAGATTTCAAACTCTGACCAGCCGGAGAGTTACTCATCACTGAGTCTTCTCGTGTGGATGTGGAATGTGCATGTTAATATACTTTGTTTTTATCTTGTTAACCTATCTTTTGTCAGTGTATTTTGCAGTCCCTGTCACCAAGCCAAAAAGGTAGAGAAACTTTTTCCTCCCCTACAGAGCCCTAGCTCAAAAAGGATTCCCCAACATGCTGCACCAATGACACTTTCTGTGTAACCCCATTAAATGGCATCAATAGTTCATGGCCATTATGGGTTAGCCATTTAAAACCCAGTGTATATGTACTACATAAACATGAGAAAAGCAAAAACAAAATTTGGAATATACTATACAAACAGCCCAAGAACATTGGAGATACTGCCTGTGAAAGGAACAGCTTTGAATCCAAATGACAGCCCTGCCTTAGTTTAAAGCTAGGTTCTCTTTTCTGCTTATTATGGATCTTTGATAAGAAATACAATTGCTGAGAAGTCTGTTTTGCTTGCTGTTTGCTACGAGCATTGTGAGGCCTTTCCTGAATGTAACCCGCTGTGTAGTAGAATGGGCTGTAAAACTTCCTAAATGTAGTCTGATATGTAATGGAATGAGTGATTGTATATAACTAACCGGCATTTCTCGCTTCTGTAAACCTGCTTGCTTAGCACATTCCTCACCTACCCCCTTCCCCCTTTCTTCCTCCCGCCACAAGTAACGGACAAAGCCTTCCTGCCAAAGGACAAAGGATGCCCAATTAGAGAACAATAAATGTCCTTACTTTAAAATCAACTAATCAGGCCCCTCATAATTTGAAACCTCCCCTGTGCTATTTGTCTCTGTCTATAAAAACGCTATACCAACCCTAATCGTGGCCTCTTGCGTCACCGGCGACGAGTGCGCAGAGGACCAGGTTCGAACCTGCAATAAACGACCCTTGCCACTTGGCTTTGACTTACGACTCTAGTGGTCTTTTGTGGGAGGTTTTGAAACTTCAGGCATTACACCTGTAGTGCTCAGAAAAAAAGAGGTAGATTTGATTTTAATACAGAGGTGAGACTATTTTGTCAATAATTGAGTCACATTTGGAACTTCTCTACTGGTAGAAGAGGGTCACACCAGGAAAAGCACTGCAGTAACATGATGTAGTCACCCAAAATATGGGACATCCCCTCATGTTTTCTGGGCTGTGTGCTCCTTACAAAGAAGACCTACTCAGTAAATTAGCCTCAGAGGTGTTGCTTAATGCAGTGGTGAACAACCGTTGCTCTGCTTTATCCTTGTGTCCCCAGACCTTAGTTGTGGCCATATAATCTGCTGCTGAACCAGGTCTCCCTCAGTCTACATTGATGTGATTGACTATTTGAATCTAATTGTAGAAGTTTACATTTTCCTAGGTGCATTTCACCCCATTTGGTTTGATCACATTGTGATCCTTTAAAATGTATTTTGTTATCTCGATATTAAGAATTAATGTTAATGTTAGGTCTGAAGATGACATGATGATTATATATTTTTTTTAAATTTTTTATTTTTGTTAAAAAAATTTTTTTAATGTTTATTTATTCTTGAGACAGAGAGAGACAGAGCATGAACGGGGGAGGGTCAGAGAGAGGGAGACAAAGAATCTGAAGCAGGCTCCAGGCTCTGAGCTGTCAGCCAGAGCCCGACACGGGGCTCAAACTCACCAGGCAGCCCTGATGATTTTATTATTAACTGCTATTTCTATTAAGATAATTACAGATTCACAGGCAGTTTTAAGAAATAATACAGAGATCCCTCCTGCCCTTGTCCAGTTTCTCCCAATGGTAATACTGTACAAAATTATACTATAATATCTCAACCAGAATATTGATATCGATACAATCCACTTTTATCTGTGTTCATCAACTACATGTGTGTAGATTAAGCTCTATACAATTTTACCACCTATGAACATATGTACCTACAGCCAAGATACTGAACAGTTCCAACATTACATATGATCTCTCCTGTTACCAATTTATATCCACCTCTCTCTCTCCCACCATTCCCTCCAAGTCCCCATCTCTTACTCCTAGACATCACTAATCTGTCCTCCATTTCTATAATTTTTCATTTAAAAATGTTCTATAAACAGGATCAAGTCCAAGTGCCTGAGTGGCTCAGCCGGTTAAACATCCAACTTCAGCCAAGGTCATGATCTCAGGTTTGTGAGTTCAAGCCCCATGTTGGGCTCTGTGCTGACAGCTCAGAGCCTGGAACTTGCTTTAGATTCTGTGTTTCCCTCTCTCTCTGACCCTCCCCTGCTTGCACTCTGTCTCTCTCTCTCTCTCTCTCTCTCAAAAATAAACAAACATTAGAATTTCTTTTTTTTTTAGAATGGGATCATGCTGAATGGAACCTTTTGGGGTTGGCTTTTTTCTCTCAGGGCAATTCCCTGCAGATCTATCTAAGTTGCTGTAGGTATCAATAATTAGCTGCTTTTAATGACTGAGTATGATTCTATGGTATGTAGGTACCATAATTTGTTTTACCTGTTCAAGAACATTTGGGGTCATTATAGTTTGCCTATTACAAATAAAGTTACTATGAACATTTGTGCATAAAATAACAATGTCATTTGAGCTGGCTCTTGAAAGAAGGAGAGGATTTAGATAGGAAGGGAAGACAGAAAGACATTTCCAGCTGACAAAGACAGAGGCATATGCAAAGGTGTAGGAATCTAAAAGAGTACGATGTGCTTGAAGAATTGTGGGACTTTGGTTTGCGGCAGGAAGGACAGGCATATGTATGGCACGTGTGAAGATTTCTGGAGGAAGTGTTTGAGTGTGTGTATGCCTATAAGCAGACGGGTATGTAATTAGGTGTGAGGAGATGTGTGTGTGTATGGGTGAGTGGGTACATGAGTGTGAGTGTGTAGATGAATATTAGCTGGTGGGGGTGTGAGGATGGGTGTCAGCAGATGGGTGGGATTGTACGTGGGTGGGAACGTGGCATGTGAGTGCAGGAACGTGGAGAGCTGATAGTGAGTGTGTGTATATGAGTGTGTAGATAGATATGAGTGAATGAGTGTGGGTTTGTACATGGGTATGAGTGAACGGATGTGGGTGTATGGATAAAGGAATGGATAGGTATGATGTGAGTGTAGAGACATATGTGAGTGTGTGAACGGGTATGAATTGCTAAGTGTGGTATGTATATGAGAGCACATGTGCATTTAGATGAGTATGAGTGGTTGGGAAGTGTGGATAGGTGTGAATGGATGGGTGTGTGTAAATGGTTGTGTATACATGAGTTGGTAAATTAGTGTGTGTGTGTGTGTGTGTGTGTGTGTGTGTGTGCAGATGGGTAGTAAGACGTGGGTGAAAAGGCAGAGGGGAAAAATAATCAATAACAGATTTAAGTAACAGGAAAGGTAATTTGAAAGCAAATTATGAAAAGCACTATAGCTAATTTCAGGAAATCTGATTGCCTTATAGGAAATGAGAACCCTTTATAGATTTTCTTATAACACATGCAACACACGATTGAAAAAAGATCTTGAATAACGAAATCTGGAGAATATCAACACTTCATATCTAAGGACTACCCAAAGGAAGTTCTTTAGTTTCCTAAAAGGATTCATCGCAGAATTTTCTCTAAAGGCAAACATGTAGTAGGAAAATAGATCGCTTTGATTTACAGAATGTGATGTGCACCTAACATTTGAGACTATGTGTAATACACAAAGCCAGTTTTGTAGGTTTCCTCCAATTCTCAAAAAATCTGTTTAATGTTGTTTCAAATAGTTTCCTCCATGTCCCACCTTATGTTACTATGTAGCTTACATATGTCTAAATATTTCTGTTAAAAATCCTGACAAATACTTCTGGACAAGAAAGCAAATTTTTGCTATAGAATTTTGCTGCATTTAGACAGAAATTAAAAAAATGAAGGAATCAGGACACCTGGGTGGCTCAGTTGGTTAAACATCTGACTCTTGGTTTCAGCTCAGGTCATGATCTCACAGTTTGTGAGTTCAGCTCTGTGTTGGGATTCTCTCTCTCTCCCTCTCTCTGCCCCTCCCCTGCTTGTGCTCTCTCTCTCTCAAAATAAATAAATAAACGTTAAAAAAATGAAAAAAAAAACTATTTCAAAGAGCATCTTTCTTTGGGGTGTTATACCAGTTCACATTCACCCTTCTGTGTGGCCTGGGATCTGGTCATTTAGATCTTAATTTTGCCACTATCACATCTGTGGAAAAAACTTCAAGCTAACTGTGAAATCCACTGGTAAGGTCTTATTTGCTGAACAAAAGCAGAAAAAGTAGCTTATAGCAAAGACTCAAGTAATACTCTGTTAGTCTCCACTCCAAAGTACTTTCTATGTACCCCTCCTATAAATTCAGACCCAGTTGAAATCTAGCTCCAAAATGCTTATCAGTTGTGGAATCTTGGGATATGTAACTTCTCAGTGTCTCAGCTACATCTTATGTTTAGTGGGATAATAACACCTTCCATAGTTATCGTGAGGATTAAAAGTAAGATAAAATGCTTAGCATGAAGTGTGGTAGATGGTAAGTATGTTATCATAATTGTCACCATATGGCTTTAATGCCTGTCTTCTTCTCCATATTTTCATAAACTCAGCATGTGAGAAAATGTAATTAGGAGACTAACTATAGATTTTTGAAATCATTCTCCTTTCACTAAGATATTCTGAGGGATTCCAAAGTTTCTATTCTTCGGCCAACTCAAATCATATTGTGTTCACATTTTATTCAAAGACCTTCCAACCTACAATCCTGCAAAGGAAAGCAATACTGAAAAGTCAATATAGGAGCACATTCTCTCCCATTATCAGATCAAATCAGTATGAAATATGTGACTCGACTCCCCATCCCCAATCAGGGCAGATTGGAACAGAGCTGGGTGCTGGCCAAAAAGCTGCCAATCTGTAAGCACACTGACAAGTCTATGAAATGGTGTGGTATGAAAAGAAGAACGGATCCAATCACATTCCCCTCTTGGGGAAAGTAACAGTAATGGTTGCTAAAGCAGAGAGGTCAGTGAGAGAGAGTGACATATCACAACAAATTAATGATACCTAAGAGGAAGGCAGAATAAAGGGGACAGGGGTGACTGTGGGTGGAAGACAGTAGAGTTGGGAACAGGCTGATGACAGGACACTCGGAGCTGACAGTGCTACGTGGGCACAGAAGACACGTGACGTTCTTTAGTCTTTACATCTTACTCTACGTTTAGAGAATATCTGTGCTCCTGGAACGTCATGGTATTCCTATCAGATACAAGAAGAAGCTTGGGCCGCCATGTTCCAAATTAGAAGTGAAAACTACATTCAGACGTTATCCCTGTCAATCATGTCAGGTATGAAAGGAAGCAGTCACCTCACAGGTGGAAAAGCGATGACGAGGTCTGGTTTGCCGAGCCCGACTGTGGACAGGCCTCTCTCTCCACCTTTCTTAAAAAGAGAAGCAGGCTATGGTCTCTAGTTCTCCTCAGACTTTTCAACAATTCAAGAAAGAGACCAGATGAACATCAAGCTGAACACCCAATGGGGAAATATCACTCTACTCAGCAGAAATCAAAAGAGCTTGGTTGAGAAGTTCCTTCGATTTTCCTCTAGAATTCTGAAACTTTATGAAAAATTGCCTACTAATTATTTTGGTGTCTGGGCCAGAGAACAGATTCTACTCAACTCTCTGGCTAGTAAGTCCCCTGGAACAGGTAGGTCTTGTGCTTCCTGCGGCCTAGTTGTTAGATTCTTCTGTATTTCCAAGCACATGTGTCCTTCTAATAAATGCACCACTGTCTCAGGCACTTGGATGTGGTAAGAAGGCCTGCCTGGACCTGGATTTATTTAATAATTCATTCAGCGCAGAATGCTGCCTCTGGCAGTAGACTCCAGAACAGATATTTTGTGACATAATTTTTGTGTTCCCATCACCACCACCACCAATAACACATTATTCATTAGAGATATTTCAAAATAGCCCTACCCTTCCAGCCATGAATTAGGCTAATTTTTACTGTATGTTTACTTTGATTATGTATGGTTAAGATCTTATGTCAGTGGTACCTGGGTGGCTCAGTCGGTTAAGTGTCTGACTCTAGATTTCAGCTCAGGTCACAATCTCAGTTTTGTGAGTTCGAGCCCCACAGCAGGCTCTGTGCGAACAGTGCTGAGTCTGCTCTGTTGGAATTCTCTTTCTCGCTCACTCTCTCTCTGCCCCTCCCTTGCTTGAGCTCTGTCTCTCTCAAAATAAGTAAATTAAAAAAAAAAAAAAGATTTAACATCGCTGAACATAAAGAAAATCCTACTCCCGTCAGTCACTTAAAGAAAAAGACGCATATCTTTTTATCAAAGTAAGAAGTCTGGAGGTCATCGGAGGCTCAACAAGACCGCTGATGGTCTTGGCTTTTCCCTCAAGGACAAAACTATTGCACTAGTCCTACAGTATTATTTAAATCATGTCATTCTCCTCTCTTCCTACAGAATGGATAGACCAAGCATAGGGTCCCTAGTCCTAGGGTCTAGGAGAGCTCTTTCCCTATATGGGTTTTCTGTGATGGCTGTGGTTACCCCAGCTCCCAGGAGAACTCCATCAGAGAACTCCATCAGCTTCCGTCCATGGGAGACCATTAAGAGACATCATGAAGATCCTCTTAGTCTCTCCTCTTTTCCCTTTCCTGACTTTGCATGCCCAGAAGTGCTCTCCAGAAAGGCTATTCCACTAAAAAGACAAATTAGGCAAATTTGTCATGTGCCTTCTAAGCTTTTTATCTAAAAAGCTTTTCCCTTTTTCTCTGTCTTGAGAACTATGTTGTTACCCTGGATCTCAGGATGGGCAAGTGCAGCTGGGATGTACTTAGCCAAATCCCCATTTGCTTTCAGTGAGCTTTGGCAATTTCTCAGTGCTTTACTTACCGCCCACCCCCACCCCCCACCACTGTTCTTCCTAGAAGCTTCCATTTAAATGTTTTAAGCTGGTTTTCATTTATTTGTTCATTCCATAGTGTTCCTAGTTTTCTGACTTTTCAAATACTAAGATCTTATAGACCACATTTATACAAAAAGATAGAACAGGCTGACTTATCTCAAGATGCTATGGAGTCAATATGTGAAGATGCAGAGATTTAGAACCTGTCCTGTGTACATCATGCAGAATAATGACGATTTTAGGCTATAAATCTTGGTCCTTTTTGGTTAGTTATAAAATTCCAGTTATAAAATTAACATTGAAATAGATGCCATCACATTAAAGATAATTAAATTGTTGATGAATCACAAAAGACCTTATTTTATTTAGGAAAGCAATGGACAGTGTCCAGTTAAGTAATTTTAGCTGGAACAGTATTCCAATGCTACTTATCAATAAGCTTCTCCTGGGAGTCTCTGTTGAAAATTTATTTGGAAATTTCTTGTTCCCCAGAAATATGGTAATAGCTAAAATAATTAAACTCCACTTGACATAGTATTTGACATAGGAAACAGGCTATGAAGAGGAAAATATGGTTTTAATTTTTGTTGATCAAAATGTCATGTGTTTCATATATAGGATGGTTCGCTTGGAACTGAGTAGGTAAAGCAATCCAAGATTTATCTTACTCTAATGTTGCATAATCATTTGGTATTTTTGAGGGAAAATGCCATGAAATGATTCAAGTAATGTAAACATTAATTTCTTATTACACATTTATGATTTTCAAATGATCCATAATGTAAATAGTTTTTCACAAATTAAATATACATATTTCTGTCCTTCCAATGAATATATATACTTGTTTAGCAAGAGGTTGGAATTTTATTAGCTATATTTATTATCACGTCACTGAGCACTGTGCTTCCAAATGCTCACACACAAGAACATAGACACACACACACACACACGCGCACACACATCTCTACACATATTCTTTCTAGGTCAGAGAATATATTGAGAATCACTGTCAGAATCTTCACTTAGCAATGAATCCATGCCAGGATCCATCTAACACTTATTTGGTAATGATATGCTGGACTGTAATCAGGTCAGATGGTACTAATAAGGACAATTATTGGCTGGAAATTGAATTCTGACTCCATCTCCAATTGTTTATTTCTTCTCCCATCCTCATTACTTCTCAGTTTGTTCTTTGTTCATTTCACAGTAATTCTACTAAAATAACCTTTGATTGTATCTTTTGCATTGGAGGAAGTCCCAGTGGTGGGGAGTTCAGGCTGAAATGATCACGAGGGTGTTTTCCTTTGCCCCAGCTCTCCAACTAGGTTCTCGATCTTAGTGTGGACTTGTGTGGGCTATAAGGGGTCGGGGAGAAGAGAGCAAGAGGAAGGGTAAAAGGCACGACCTTAGTAGACACTAGAACAACATTTAGCATTTCTTTATTCCCCGTATGATCGTCTAATAATGATTTGGCAGAAAAATAAACATCGTTTCCCACTCTGCTCATCTTCTTACACTTCCTGCTCACTTTCTTGCCTCCTATTGTCTCTCTCTGCCTTTTGCATCTTCATGCACCTCCTTTCCTACATTCTTTTACACCAGTGTCACATCAAAGTTCTACCCCTTGGATACTGGATAACCCCTTGTGAGATTATATTAATTCACATGGAAACATTTCCACATCTCTCGTCGATATGGCTAGGTATTAAGTTCACTGCCAGACAGGTGAACAGATGTGCCTCAGTGGCAATGCGTCAGTAGTTGGTGAACAGCGGTAGTTGGTGAACAACCACCCTGTGCTTCTATTTTTCAGAACAGTCATATCCGACTCCTTAAATCACAAAACAGATCCTAAACCTCTCTAGATTGAATGTTCCATGGTTGTCCCACTACTCTCAAGACAAATTCCAAACTCTTGGCCACGAAGACGCTCTGTGACCTGGTTGTTCTTGAAGTCTCTGATTGGTCTCTCTTTACTCTCTCCTGCCAGTGCTGGCTTTATCCATGCTCACCTTTCAGGTGCTCAAAGGATCCAAACTCCTTCTCAATCCAGGGTAGGTTAGGGGAGGGATTGGAAAGGGGCATTGCACATCCTCGTGCAAATGTCTGGAATCTTCCCCCAGTTCTTTGTAAAGTTTTCTCACATTTTCTCTATTTACATATTGTCAATTCAAAGAGATCCTTCCTGAGGCACTTGGGTGGCTCAGTCAGGTAAGCATCAACTTTGGCTCAGGTCATTTGTTCAAGCCCCGCATCGGGCTCTCTGCTGTCATTGCAGAGCCTGCTTCAGATCCTCTGTTCCCCTCTCTCTGCCCCTGCCTTTCTCGCATGCTGTCTTTCTCTTTTAAAAATAAATAAACTTAAAAGAAAAACAGGGGCGCCTGGGTGGCTCAGTTGGTTAAGCGTCTAACTTTGGCTTAGGGCATGATCTTGTGATTCGGGAGTTCAAGCCCTGCATTGGGCTCTGGGCTGACAGCTCAGAGCCTGGAGCCTGCTTCAGATACTGTGTCTCCCTCTCTCTCTGCCCCTCCCCCACTCATCCTCTGTCTCTCTCTCTCTCTCTCTCAAATATAAATAAACATTTTTAAAAATTTAAGTAAAAACAAAACAAAAAAACAAAGAGATCCTTCCTGACTACACCTTTTCCAATAATTTTTCTCTTTCTCAAACACACATACTGACACACACACGCACACCCCCCCTACATGCAGAGATACACATGAGCACATACATGCATATACATACACACAGAATACACACGCATGCACACATGTACCTCTGCCCCCATTTTCGACACAGATACCACCATAGTGACATTGTTCTTTATTTTCTTCACAGCACTTACTATATTTTTGTCTTATTTACTTGTATAGTATTTGTCTCCTTCACTTGAATGTAAACTCCAAGACATTAGGGACTTGTTTTCTCCCTACACAGTTATATTCCTAGCGCTAGGCACGTAGTAGGTGCCAACCAAATAAACTGAATGCTGAACGAGCTGAATGAAATTAGCTTGATTTTATATTAAAACTTTAAAATAAAATTTTAAACAGAAACAAACCTATTTAAATAGAGGGGTGAAAATACAATTAACAGGAACTTTGGAAAGGAAGGGCTAATAGCCAGCTTTGTGGTATTCTCTCAAGTCTTGGAGATACCTGGGCCTCTAAACCTTGTTCCTTGTAATCCTCAAGGAATTAGGAATTGGTATTCTAGCTTTAGAAGTATAACTCTACCGAATCCAAGGGAAATGAGAATCAAGCCAAGGACTATGTGCTGGACCAAGCCCTCATGGCAAAGACTATTTCTTAACTAATGAGCAACAACATCGATGGCTCGGATCTTCCCCCACGAATGGAGACAGACAGATACATAGATAGATAGATAGATAGGTAGATAGATAGATAGAGCTGATATATGACTAGCGAGATCAGGCACTGGGTGCTGTACGATTAGGCAGAAAGCTGAAGAAAGATCTGACAATTTGGCTTTCCTGAGCTGAGCTCATTTATATGTGGTCTCTCTTGATCACATGCATTCTGAGTGCAGATGACTTTCAAACTTTAATTATTCTCCTTGGAAGTCATATTTCTTTAGAAGAGAACTATAGACTATGGGGCACTCAGAGGAAGAAAAATTCCAAAGCCAACTGTTTAAAAGCCAGAGGCCTTTAAAGGCCAATGTATGAAATTGGAAGGTATTTCATCAGAAATGAAGATTAGACAAGGGTCAGAAAACTACAGCTCACTAGCCAAATTTGGCCAGCTGTCTACTTCTTTTTGTAAATAAGGGTTTACTGGACCAGAGTCATGCTTATTCATTTACGTGTTTAACTTTGGCTCTGTTTGCCCCACAACTGCAGAGCATATGGCCTAAAAGGCCTAAATTATTTACTATCTGGGCATTTAATAGGAAAAGTTTGAGCACTCCTGAATTAGAGCATACAAATGAGACTCCATTTTATTTTAACAGTGAAACATCCAACCATGAATCAGTGTGAATTCACAAAAGAGCACTCAGTGCAGCCAGAACTCTACCAAGTTCTGCTTGTGTAGGACTGCATCAGACTCCTTGTAGCATCTTCTCTCAAAAAAACCTCTCGCCCACACTGCACTCTGGACGTTCTATTTGCAGCTTGCCATTGCTTTCCACCTCTCAAGAGCTTGCTTCCCGTACATTCTCCCTCCCTGCTGCCCCAACATGGTGTGTGTTATGTGTAGTGCCATACTTGTACGCTATGATATGTAGGAAATGCTGCTGTGTTTTTAAGACTCCACAGGAGGGTCGCCTGGGTGGATCAGTTGGTTGGGTGACCGACTTCGGCTCAGGTCATGATCTCACAGCTTGTGAGTTCGAGCCCCACGTTGGGCTCTGTGCTGACAGCTCGGAACCTGGAGCCTGCTTTGGATTCTGTGTCTCCCTCTCTCTGTCCGTCCCCTGCTCACACACTGTCTCTCTCTGACTCTCATGAAAATAAACATTAAAAAAAAAAAAAGACTCCACAGGAATCATCACCTGCTTCCTCAGGAAGGGTGTTCTGGAACTGTTTGCATTCTTCACTACTTACAGTTTTGTTTTGTTTTGCTTTGTTTTTTAGAATTGCATATATTCTTGAAAATCTTTCATTCACCAGAGAAGCTGGGGAAATTATTTAGATGATATTACATAGAGCTGTATTAAGGTCCAGTCTGCAAAGAAATCTCTCTTAGAAATCATATATGAAATTCTAATTCTAAAATAAGCTGAAAAATGCAAATGACAGAAAGAGAGCTTACAATCTGAGGCTCAGAGGAATGGATATATTTTGACAGTGACAGCACATCTGGAAAACCTGAGGAAATGATGTACCTTTGTAAACACTTGAGTGTTGATACTTTTCTGTCAATTCATAGGAATGTATGAAGACATTTAATCTGATGTTTATTTCACCAAAGATTTTTTTCTCTGTAATTATAATTATAAATATGCTGTTAAATAGGCAATAGAGTGGAGATTATAAATAATACTTCCTTGCAAAACTTATGAACTTATCAAATATTCTCCTTCCATCTTTTCTTGTCCAAAACAGTGCCTGGAATATAGTAGACACTCAACAAATTATTGAATGAATGAATGAAAATTAAGGTCATGTATCATTTGGTATAAATGCATTGGAAAAAAAATCTATATTTGTCTGGGATTATCATTCTTGAATACATTTCTGACTGGATATTTTTTTTTTTCTTAAAGAATCACTTAAAATCAGATTATTTCCAAGGGAAACATTTCTACAGCATGCAAGAAAAAAAATGTCTAACCTAATTCAAACTCCTGCGCATAGTTCCACTGGCAAGAAGTCATGGAAGGACTCCACTTGTATATTTGTTTTTAGTATGTGCTGCACTGCTTATAAGCCAAGAGGAGCTGGCTTATTAAAAATTAACAATGCCAATAAAGACAGATAAATGGGCTCATGTAACAGAAGAGAGTCGATAAATATATGGTTGGTTCACATATGCAGTCAATTGATTTTTGACAAAGATGCTAAGGCAATTTATGGAGGGAGGAAAATCTTTTAAACAAAAGGTGGTGGAATATTTGGATACATGTCAGGGAAAAGCTAATATCAGCTCTTTACTTTCACCACACATGAAACTTAAATCAAAATGGCTCAGAGAACTAAATATAAAAATTATAATATATAAAACGTACAAGTATAAAAGCTATAAAGCTTCTAGAAGAAAGCAATTAGGAGAATATCTTCATGACCTCGATAGATACAAAGATTTCTTAGACAAAACATAGAAGAGCACTGAACTTAAAAGAAAAAGCATTCAAAATTTTCTTTCATATAAATTAGAAACTTCTGCTCTTTAAAAACCACCATTAAGAAAGTTAAAAGCCAAGCTACAGATTGGAAAGAAATGTTTATGAGACATATATTTGAAAAGGATTTATATCACATATATATGATATATATACACACACGTACATAATATATGTACATGTATCTATGAACAAATTTCAAACAACCCAATTTTTAAAAATGGGCGAAAGCTTTGAACAAACTCTGCACAACAGAAAAAGTATAAATAGTCCATACGCTCATGAAGTAAAATTCAACATCATTAACTGTCAGTCATTAGCAAAATGCAAACTAAAACCAGAAATACTACACAATAGGATGGCTAAAATTAGAAAGGTTGCTAACACTAAGTGTTAGTGTTAGTGGTATACAGAAATACCAGAACTCCCTTACATGCTTGGGAGGGCTTGTGAAATACATAAAGACTCTGGAGAACAGTTTGGCAGAATCTCACAAAGTTGAGCCTACACCCACTTACTGACATGGACATTTGTCCCTAAATAATTACCCAAGAGAAGTGAAAACATATGTCCACAAAAGACATGTACAAATGTTTAAAGCAGCTTCTGCTCTTAATGGTGAAAAATTTAAGAAACCACACAAGTGTATGTCGACAGGTAAGCAAGTAAACAAATTATGGAATATTCACACAGCAGAGTATTACCCTGCAATATTACCCTATAATATTACCCTAAAATATTACATGAAACCCTAGAACGGGCAAAGCTGATCTGCAAGTGGCAGAAAATAGATTGGTGATTGCTCGCAGGTAGACAGATGGGTGGGTGGAGACTGCACTACAAACATTAATGGACGTGTTCTCATACTGATATAATTGGTGGGTGGATGGATGTAATCATTTGTCACAACTCCTCAAACTGTGTACTTAAAATGTGCACATATTACTGGATGTGAGTTACACATAGTTACACATTGGTAAAGATGGTATAAACAAGAAAGGAAGTCTCTAAAAGGAACAAAGAATGTGAACTTAATAAAAGCAAAATACCAGTCTCCAATCAAGCTCACGTAAAAATGCTCAGCTTCATTAGTCGGGGAAACGCAAATGATAACCATAGCGACATATCATTTCCCCATTATAAAGTTAAACATACATCTACCTTCAATTTCTATCCTAGGTCTGAACCTAAGAAACAGGAGAATATGTCTACCAAAACACTTGTGCGAGAATGGATATAAGCAACTTTAGTTATAGGAAACCCAAGCTAGAAATAAGCCAAATATTAACGAATAGGAGAATAGGTAAACAAATGTGGAATAATCCTATAATGTATTAACACTCCCCTATAAAAAGAATTGAACCAGTAATACACATAGAAATATGGGATGATCTCGAAAACATTCCGCTGAGTCAAAGAAGTTAGATTCAAGAATACACTCTGTGTGAGTCTATTCATATGAAGTTCATGGATAGCCAATCATTCTCTAATGATAGATATCAGAACATGGGTGCTCACAGAAAGATGATTGACTGGAAAGGATATGAAGAAACTTTCTGAGGATAGAAATGTCCTATTTCTTTTTTTTTTAAAGAGGAATCTTTTTTTTCAACGTTTTTAATTTTTTATTTTTGGGACAGAGAGAGACAGAGCATGAACGGGGGAGGGGCAGAGAGAGAGGGAGACACAGAATCGGAAGCAGGCTCCAGGCTCCGAGCCATCAGCCC
>NW_026057577.1:16843892-16865763 GCF_023721935.1 Panthera uncia | reverse complement strand
ATATATATTTGTTGAACCCACTGACTTTGAAACTTGAATTTAAGAACTTAAGATTAGTTACATTTCTCCATGTACATTTCATCTCAATAAAAAAATCTGCCAAATCATTTGAGTAACTATAGCCTTTATCATCCCTTTTTCTTTCAAGGATAATTTGGTTAATACACATACAATCCTAGATTAACATAAAATGTATTTTTTCTACCTTTCTTTGAAGAAAATTATTTTTAAATAATTACAGGTTTAAATACTATTATTGCTTCCAATGGAATTTGGTTCTCTTTTAGCCACTAAAATCCGTAATCCATAGCCAGCATCATCCAATAAAGTAAAATGATATTTGTTATTTTGTGTAGCAGTACTTGTCTTTTTTATTCAATCATTAATTATTTTATTTTAGATTCCTTTTCTCTAGTGAGAAAGTATTTGCTTTTTCACTAGAGAATAACAGTGAGTATAACAGTGAGTATAACAGTGAGACAGAAGTGGAGATCAGGATTACCTAAAATAAGAATCTATTATTAGTTGAAAGGGGTGGTTGGAGACTGATTTGTTAGACAACAGAGAAAAAGCATGCCTTCCCAGAGAGAGCCTCACCTTGTAATATTCGTTTTCACCTTTCTACTGTGGCTTTTAGCACGGCCAGCTGAGCCCCTCAGGGAGGGGGCTGGTGGAAACGGGCAGAATTAGCTCCAGGATTCACATTCCCTCTTGCAAGAATTCTTACAGTGTGTGCGGCTGCTTGAAAGGGGAGCCCCAGCCTTTGTCGCCTAGAGGTATCCTGGCAACCTGTCAACAAAAGGGATACGACTGAGTTCTCTAGTAACGGATTGGAAAGATCCACAACAAGGGGTGAAGGAACTTGGAAAAC
This sequence comes from Panthera uncia, assembly GCF_023721935.1. Classification (NCBI taxonomy): domain Eukaryota; kingdom Metazoa; phylum Chordata; class Mammalia; order Carnivora; family Felidae; genus Panthera; species Panthera uncia. Next base: position 16,864,892 of record NW_026057577.1, on the reverse strand, counting down.
CAACAGTAAAATAGGTATGGATTTCAGCTTTCTTTTAAGGTGACTCCAGGAACTTTACCAATGGACTAAGCATCCAACAAGGAGAGAGGTGCATGAATTGAAGTCACAAGGCTCTTCTTAGAGTGGGAATGGAGTGGAAACTTTTTTTTTCCAAGGAGGAAGAAACAAAATTTACTGATTATCTTACTGATCTTTTCTAAGGTCTTTAAAAAGCATCATGTATACTGAGGAAGCTTGGGCTCTTAAAGACAGAGATGGATATTCTCCAAATATGGCTCTCAAAGAGTACATGTAGAAGGACATATAAGATGTAGAAGTTATGGGTAGTTTATTTTCTAATGTGTCCTAAGTTATAGCGAACAACTTTATTTTTTTAATGTTTATTTATTTTTGAGAGAGAGAGAGAGAGAGAGAGAGAGAGAGAGAGAACGAGTGAGGGAGGGCAGAGAGAGAGAGGGAGAGAGAGAATCCCAAGCAGACTTCATGCTGTGAGTGCAGAGCCCAACACTGGGCTCGAACTCACAAACCGTGAGATCGTGACCTGAACTGAAATCAAGAGTTAGACACTTAACCAGCTGAGTTACCCAGATGCCACTATAGCAAACAACTTTAAAAACATTTTAGAATGTATCTGAAATAATTATTTGTTTAAGCCCCGTATTTAAAAATACTCTGAGACATTAAGCTAATTGTGGTACATTCCTATGATGAAATAGTCTGTACGCACTAAAGCTCAGGAGGCAAAACAGTTTATAAACACAGGAAAAGGCTGCTGTATATTTTTGAAAAGAGAAGCTGAAAAACAGAAGAAATACTACAATCTCATCAAACTCTGTGCATGTGTGTGCACAATCACATGCTTGACTCAAAGAACATACACCCCAAATGTTAACTGTAGTAGTTACTGGATAATGATGTTGGAAATATTCTGCTAAACATTCCTTAAGAGTAGGAGTTGGGGGGAAAACCCTAACCTCTAAGATTCTAAAACGCTCTCCCTTACCCCCAGATAACTGAAATAAAATATATAGGTAATTCACAGGACTGTGAATTCTGTTGAAGTGACTTCATACCACATCTAAAGACCCTGCTGGATAATGCAGTCCCACATTCTAACATCTATAATGCTCTAAAGATGAATATATATATATTCATATATATGTATCTACACACACACACACACACACACATATATATATATATATATATATATATATATATATACACACACACACACACACACATACTCTACAGAGATTTAATGCTATTTCAATTATACTATCACATAAAATAATTCCAACTGGGATGTTTTTCTTCTGAAACCTTTCATAAAATGCCACAGATAAGTGATAAAGCATGCCTAAAAGGACTTAAGAGCTGCTCTAAGAGTGAGAGAAAGAAAACTTAGTTTTACTAATTTATTGAAAGTTTATTTACTTATTTTGAGACAGAGCATGGAGGAGGGACAGAGAGAGAGGGAGACAGAGGATCCCAAGCAGACTCCAGGCTGTCAGTGCAGAGCCCAACCCAGGGCTCCATCTCATGAACTGTAAGATCAAGACCTGAGCTGAAACCAAGAGTCAGTTGCTTACCTGACTGAGCCACCCAGATGCCCCAAGAAAACTTGGTTTTACATTGGCTGTTTCCTAATTTGTAGGTCCCTAGTTAACCTATTTTGTACTTTACTCAAACTCCATGTTTTCCCGGCCCTATTGTGAGCTCAATGAGATATTTCTAAAGAAATTGCCCAATAAATAAACACCGTCCCAAATGCACACACAGGATCCCATTCAGTGGCCAGGTGTTTGGGCCAGATGTCAGGAGAACAGATGGGAAACGCTGGCCTAGGGCAGGACAGCCCCGGGAAAACATGGAGAGCAGATACTGCCATGCTTAAATAGGGCAAAGAGTTCTTGATCTGGACTGGAGACACTGCTCTCCCGAGGACCGGAGACAACAGCTTCCCCAGCAGTGGGCACATGTGTTAGCTGGGCAGCTAACAGCGTTCACAGCCCTCTCTTCCCCGGTGGGGTTGTGAGCTGCTAGCTGCTTTTCTGTATTTATCAGAGCTGCTCCTGAAACTGGCCTCGGAGGAGACTTTGTTTTCTTGCAAATTCTGGACCCATTTGAAATTCATGGGTTTATAGTTTCAGCTTAAACCGAACTTCCTGGTGTTCAAATCTATTTCATCTTGGCAAAACAGGCCTTCCCAGTCTCTCTGTCTCTCTCTTTCTCTGCCTTTTAAAGGGACCAACACTTTTAAGCAGCTTACACTTCAACAACAACAACAACAACAAAACCAAGCTCAAAGGGCATCTTGGACATCAAATAGCTCTTACAACACAACCTTTTGATGACTAGAGTGTAAATGAAGCAGAAACATATGGATTCCATTTCCCATAAATCACCCATGGTCCTTAAAAAAAAAAATCAAGGGAGAATGTACTCAGCACGACGTAGTCTGTTTGCTCGAACCTAAAACATCTGAAGAATACTTGGAGGCTGATGAATCCAAAATATTTACTCATCCCTTTTTATAACATCAGGGAGGAAAGCCCTTGATTCGTGGCAACAGCTAAAGTGCTCACATGTGCAGAGTGGACAAAGAGCACCGAGCATAAGCTTCAAGATAACTGGGTTTATTTTCTTTTCCCTCTCCAGATACTCAACTCAACATCAGATCAAAGACATTGAAGCCCTTACTTACACAGGCTTAGTGTGGCTTGGTATTGTGTGAGTTCTTCTCACCTTAAACAGTTGAGAGTTATTTCAAACTATTTGCTGTCGAGTCATGTTGGTGTCACCGTAGGATGACGCCAGGCTCCACCCATAATCTAGATCTGACCCCTTGTGGCAACAGCCCCACCACAAGGAATTCTGGCTTATGTTCCCTTCATAAAATCACAGCTGTTGTGCCTGCACAAGCCCCTGGTGTTTTCATTAAAGGAATAAATCATGGGTGATTTTTATGGAGCAGAAATATCGCTCCTTGCCGGCATCTCTGATGGTCCTGATGTCCCTTTGTTGATACAAAGTCCCAGTCTTACTCTGAAAGCTACCTATAATGCTTTTGAATACTTCATTCTTGGAACTGGACAGGGGGGCTACATTATGCATGCAAGATTTTTTTTTTTTTTTTTAATGACAGCAGCAGGAGCTCAAACGGGACATTTGTGAAGTTTAGCAAAATAGGGCCACTGGGTATCTTGTTCTTTTCTATCCAGTCATTGTTGACTTTCTGCCTAACTCAAAAATAGCACATGCCCCTCATCTCAAACCCTTCAACAACCCCACAAGGTAAATCACTGGTTTCCTTGTTTTACAGGTGAGGAAAAGGGTTTAGAAGCTTTAAGTGACTTGCCCTTAGCTGCAGGCTAATCCAAAACAAACCTGAGAATGAAATTGTATGTCTTTCTGGTGCTCGATGATTCCTTTTCCACTGCCTCCTTCAAGACCTGGCGGCCAGAAAGCCATAGAGTATAGGCTGACCTCAAAAGGCAGAGTCGCTTTCCAAGATATGCCTACTGTCACCAGAAAAGACTCTGCATAAGTTAAGTTTTACATACTGCATTGACTTTGAAAAGGTCTACATTTAAACATTTGCAGAAAGCATCCTGTGGTAGATTAGAAAGAAAGGGTGGGGGATGTGCTTTAAATATAGACTTTTAAAACTAAAAAAAAAAAAAAAAAAGTGTATTTGACGCACCAGAGTCTTGCCCAACACATCTTAAATTCCTGAGGACTCTTTGCCCCCGACGGTGTTGCTTACCCTTGTTTTCATTATTGTTCTCTCTCCAAGTCATTATATATGTATATTTTTTCGCTAATTACCCCCCAAGTAGGAAATTTTAATACCACATATAAACTTTATGTCTGATTATGTATTATGGCCCCTTGGTAGACCATAAACCAATATATTATCTAAAATTATGTCACCCCCAAAGCCAATTTATACCGCCTCTGTGGAATGCATGCCTGAGGGACATACATCCAAGGAAATGACAGTGTTGGCCTCTGGTAATCTATGGTCAAGCTGATACACAGAAAAAGAGACCAAGAGGACACAGAAACCATGGAAACCTTCCCAAACTTCCAAAACAAAAAGCACAGCAAATCATCCTTCAACTGTGTTCAAGAGAAAAGTGGATTTGTTTGTGAAGGTCAACGAGGGTATGGTATTTTCTGTGCACTTGAGCGGTTTATCATAGAACCAGAACTCTTGGAGCTGAAGTGGGCTTTAAAATAGCCTTCAGTTCTGCCAACTGTCTTCAGGCAAAAATACATAATTGGTCTGACTTTTTTAAATGGATGAGGCAGAGGACATTAACTTATTTATTTATGTGTCACAGATTTCAAACTCAGACTCCGAGAATAAAAAAAAAAAAGGTCCAAGGACTCTCTTGCTTTATCCTTGGCATAATAAAAAACATTTCCAGGGGTGGAGAGAAGGCTTTCTTTCTTTTGATCTCCCTTCCTATGGACGGGGGATTTTTTTTCAGTACTCTAAGTGTCACTGATAGTAAAATATTTTGGGTATACTGTGTTGTAAATCCTCCTCTTGTAGACGCCAGAGATGCTAGGTTTTAAATATATGCTGTGAATCGGGACAACTCTTCACAAATTCTGGCTCTCCAAGCTATTCTGGCACATCTGTTCATCTTGCTTCTTTTCCTCTTTTTCAACACCCACTAAACTCAGCCAAACGCAGAACATGTACATAGCAGGTTCCCAGCAAATTTTTACCCACTAAGCTGGGCACCCACCTTTTGTGTTGCTGAAAATGACAATGTGGCTTGCTTAAAGATAATGCAAAGTTACAAGATGTTAAGACCAGATTAATCCTTAAAGTTTTCTACTTACTGTACTATAAACATTTTGAAATAATTTTGCCTCTCTTTTCAGAGAGTGGGCAGAGGTCCAATGCCTTATGGCATGCAAGCAATAAATGTTTAATAAATACTTAATCACCAGTTTATTGCCCACAGATTTCCAAAGCTGGTTTAAATTAGAGTGTTCATGGCTGATAACAGTCTAATATTTTACCTTTCCATGGGCATTTTATGAAGGGCATTTTAGTCTCTTAATTGAAAACAGTAAGTTATAAAGGGGATTCCCTCTTATTCTTTCCATAGATGTCAGAGAGAGAGAGGGAAGTGTTTCTTCCCTGGTAGTTGGCTTCCCTGGTTTAGTCCTATCTCTCCAGCATCTTTGATTTCTTCCATTCTACTGTCTTCTTCCCCTCAGACTTCAGAGAGGTAATAAGCCATGCATGCACACTCTTCTTGATAAAGAGTGGTCCAAGTCAATACCTCCCTTCTCATAGCATCCTTCCATTTTTATGCCTTCATGGCCAATCATTTGGTTTCTATCCCTTTCTCTCCCTGAAGCATCTTCTTAGCACATCATCAGTGGCATCCCAATGAACTCGTCTAAGGGTTTTTCCACTTTCCGTCACCCTCAATCACATTGACGTATTTAACATGGTCACCTTCCCACCTGTTAGAAATTCTCTCCTCTTAACCACCCTACTGATTACAAAAAAAAGTACACATTCCTCAGACTAACTTTAAGACGTGATGAATATAAATATAATCCAGTAAAGAGGTGAAGAACCCAAAGCCTCACTCAGAGCCCACAGTTCCTGGTGTGAGGTTGTGGGTCACCACCCTGGATGAGTCGAGAGAGACATGGTAGCCAGGCAGCTGGCATAAGGAACACTATATTCTGAGACCTAGAAAGAAAGAAGAGAGGTACCTCTTGTTGTGTGCCACATCTTGTGCCTGGTAATAGTTGTCCCTCTGCTATGATAGGATGCAGTTTTCTGTCCCTCTTCACTCCTCGATTTCCTGCAGATCTGTGCTAAGACAGAAACTTGGGTAGAATGATAATTCATGAAAGCTTTATCAAGGAATAGGTCAATGTCAGGAAGACCAACTTTGTTTGCCCTGCAGAGGCTCATCACGGTACAGGCAGACCATCCCTTCAGACCAACCCCTTAGCTTTCAGAGTACAGCAGACCATGTCCCCCGTACCCTTGCAAGGTACATAATGAAGATAGATTGAGGGTACAATGTAAGGGGCACCAGGAAAAGACAACATTGTCCAGACACCAACCCTAGTCTGGCTATATAAACCAAAATAAAACTTGAGAGAAAACTCACTCTCTGAATCGGTACTTCTCAATGGGGGATGATTCCTCCTGGTACCTCAGGGACATTTGGCAATGTCCAGAGTGATTCTGGGTTGTCACATATGGGGTTGTGGGAGTGCTACTGGCATCTAGTGGGTAGAGACCAGGGATGCAGCTGAACATATCCTACAAAGCACAATGCAGCCCTCCACAGTAAGGAATCATCTGGTGTGAATGGTCAGTAGGGCCAAGGTTGAGCCTTGTGCACTAAACAATCTGCATGCTCAAATAAGAATGCTTTCTTTGCAGAAGGCCAGGTCCATGGGCTCTTTTCAGACTCGTGGTGCATAACTAAGGGATTACATTACAAAAGAAGCAGCAGGCACAGAAAGCCTCAGGAGCTTAGTAATATTTCTGCAACCAATAAATGAAGCCACCTTGGAAATGTGAACACAGCCCCTGCCCGTCTGACTTCTTTCCCACATCACCTACCCAAGCAGCGAGGCAGCAGACATTGTGTTGTATGTGACGGAGTATAAAATCACTTCTGCACTGTAAAATTTAGTCTGTTACAGGAAGTGCAAGGATAGGGAGCTGAGATGGGTCTTCTGCCATGAAAGGTGTAATGGAATTACAGTGGGCAGGAATACAGCTAGGAGCTGTCAAGTGTGCGCAAGTGTGTACTTTGAGATACAGGGCCAGAGCCTGGGGACAGGAAAATCTTAAGACAAGTTCAACTGGGCTGGTCAAGGGCAGCCATACCAAAGTTCACTCTTAGATGAAGTACAGACTGTCTGCTGAGGCTCTTGAAGGGTGATGATCCCAGGGAGGTGAACATGGTTGTAACCAAGTTTTACCTTTGAATGTGACCTGTTTGTTACATCCTGTAAGGCTTCAGCCACTATGCTTTTCCTGTCCCCACAGCCTGCACTCCAACTTCTCCCTCTCCTCTCTAATCCTCCTTCTCAGGGCAGCTACTAAAACACAACCATTGAATTAAAAAAATTTTTTTTTAATGTTTATTTATTTTAAGAGAGAGAGGGAGGGAGACAGGACATGGGTGGGGGAGGGGCAGAGAGAGAGGGAGACACAGAATCCAAAGCAGGTTCCAGGCTTTCAGCTGTCAGCACAGAGCCTGACACGCACCTCGAACTCACGAACTGTGAGATCATGACCTGAGCCAAAGTCAGACGCTTAACCAACTGAGCCACCCAGGTGCTCCCTCACAACCATTGAATTTTGAACTTTTTAGCTAGTGAGGTACTGCCTGGGGTTCGTACTGTTAACAATGTAGTATCTCTCCAATATCAGACTCAAAATGGATACGTTTATGTTCTATAGTTGTGGAGTCCCTGCTTTAACAGGCATTAGCCATGTCTATTGTCTAAATTTTATCCCTCTTCATTTTCAAAAAATCGTCTAAGATTAGAGGGAGAAAACGACCCATCGAGTTTAATGTAAAGCCAAGAAGAATATGGTCTTTCTTTGCTCACTCTGCCTTTTGCTACTACATTCATTTTTTCAATGAGCAATACATATGTATGTATGTAAACATGTACACACACACATAGGCAGTATGTATAGGTTCTCTTGAGTAGGAGATGCATATATATGAAAAATGAAAGAATATGCATGAAATAATAAATTTTTTTCCCACTTCTGACTCACCAGGTTCCCACTCCAAGACCTACCCCAGAAGCTACCTCTATTACTAGTTTCTTGTGCATCCTTCCAGAAAGCCTGTGCAAGGACAGACATATACATATGTGTGAATACTGCCTCATGCCCTACAGGCTGGTGCCCTTCCCATTCCTCTTTATGGCCATCTCAGCTTCTATTGCTCAAGATGAGCCATGACAAAACAGATGACACATTTGTGCTGTGGAAGGAAAACTCCGTGACTCAGATAGACACAAATTGTTCCATACACCTTTCATCCTCATTACCAGGTAACTTTGCCAAGGTCAAGTGGTGACATTCTGATTTACCACTAAGCAGACTGGACACAACTCACATTTGACGAGAATCTGAAACTCAAATACCAAAAAGAAAAAAAATATATTTTCTTAAGGCTTCCCAATTTCGTAACTGAACTTGCTTTCCTTTTGCTTTGTTGAAAATATTATTTTCCTTTCAGTTCAATGGGCACAGTCTATCTGAAAGAAAAAAAACAGGACTCCCCCCAAGTCCCCAGTTACTCACTAAATCCATTATATTTAAGACCCAGTTTCACCATATTCTTGAATTCTCCATTTAGCATCTCCAACAAAGAGGACCAAGAAACCCCATTGTTTTTGCTAGCCAGATCGGGCTGAGCCAAATCCAGGTTCCAGGTACCAAATGCAAATTTGGCTCTCTATGCCTTTACCATTTACAAGGATCTGTATTCAGATAAATCAGGGATACATTTCTCTTGGCTCTTATGGAGACCCTTTTAAATAGTGACTTCAGCCCTCCTAAGGTTTTTTTGTACGGGTTGCCTAAAAGTGGACAATTTTCACAAGTTTGCTTTGGCACTGATGGCACGAATTTTTATTGAAACTCACAGTTGTTTTAGTGGGCACATTAGTCTGCCAGCAGATCTCTGTAGGGGCCTCCCAGCCAATTCGATGCGAACTATGTGCACTTAAAACATGCCAAATGTTGTAAGAAGTGACACGTCCTCCAACTCTTTGATTGCCTGCATACGACCACTGGTTCATTTGTGCTTTTGTTTTAAGGACACTCTGTTGAGTGTGTCTGCAGCATTTGTGATATCAAACAGTTATTTCTATATTGAAGTTTACTCTGGTTTTTCCCTGCAGAAAAACCTGGTTCACTGTCTTTTGGTCTGGAGTTAGACTCCGCGTACTCTGTTGTATCAAAAAGGTAAGGCCACAGAAAAGAGAAGTTCATTGGGAGCATACATTTTCCATTGAGTTAAACAAATAAAGATTTGGTTGGAAGGAGATCAGAAGGTAGCCTGAAACTATTCTCAAAATGCCCTTTAAGTCACCAGTGGGAAAGAGTGATGATGTAGGAGGCTTCAAATAAACATACAGAGGTATTTTGAGACAAAAAAGACATCTGTTGTTTTTATGCTGATATAGGTAAATCATCACATAATCACCAGGAAGTCAAAGTGAAATTGGCTTAGATTGCCATCTACAAGGTACTTGCCCCAACACTGAGAAGTCTCCCCACATTTTTCCTTTATTTTCCGTTTTTTTCTATATTCCATTTTATCCTCGTGTTTTCTTACTTTGTGTCATTGGAAAGTTTTTTAGAATTTTACTTTATGAGGGGCACCTGGGTGGCTCAGTTGGTTAAGTGACTGACTTTGGCTCAGATCATGATCTTGTGGTTCATGAGTTCAAGCCCCACATACAGCTCTGTGCTGACAGCTTAGAGCCTGGAGCCTGCTTTGGATTCTCTGTCTCTCTCTGTCTCTCTCTGTCTCTCTCTGTCCTCCCCCACTTTTGCTCCCTCTCTCTCTTAAAAGTAAATAAATAAACATTTAAAAAATTAAAAAAAAAAGAATTTTACTTTATGAAACAGTTAAGAAGGCTTAGCTTATTAATGGCTCGACCTTAAAATAGCAAAATTTTCATTTTTAAAATTAGACCCAAATCCTCAAAGGCAGTTACTTCATCTTTATAAATAATGTTCTTAGTAAATTTTCACTAAGGCCAGAAAACCAATGCAAAGTGGAAAAAAAGATGTCTGTGAAAATAGATTTTTGTTAGCTGCTCTGGTGAAAAAATATTTTATACCAACTGAAAAAAAAAACCAGGTACTTTTACAATTTTCACCTTCCCTGCAATTATACAAGCTCTAATGTTTTTCCTTTGAATTCTCCTGGGTTACTCAGCACTCTTAAACCTCAAGATCGTAAAAACAAGAAACCTTTCCAAAATCACATGGGTAAAGTCTCAACCTGCTGTTAAAAATACTGCTGATGGGCGAGTGCTTCATTCTGTGGAAAGGTTTCATAGTCTGTGTGATCACAGAGAGCCTCAGGGAGCAGCAAGGAACTGTGGGGAGCATGGCGTTCTGTACTACCCTGTCCTTGGAGAAATACCATGGCAGCTCTCGGAAGGTGTCCCAAGATTTCCTACATTTGCTCTTTCCTATTTCTTTTTTAAATGTTTATCTATTTTAAGAGAGACAAAGGGCACACACATGTGAGTGGGGAGGGGGGAGGGTAGAGAAAGAAGGAGAGAGAATCCCAAGCAGCCTCCCTGCTCAGCATGGAGCCCAACAGGAGATTGATCCAAACACTGAGGGATCATGACCCGAGCAGATATCAAGAGTTGGATTCTTAACCAACTGAGCCACCCAGGCACCCCTGCTCTTTCCTATTTCTTAAAAAAAAAAAAAGAAAGAAAAGAAAAAAGAAAAAAAGAAAAAAATGATTACTATCCCATCCTCCCTTCCACGTGGGGAAAGTCATGTCATCAAGCTCTGGCTAAAAAGAAGTAAGAAAAAGTTCATTAGAGCAGGGCTTCTCAAGCTTGACTGTGTACACAAATCACCTGAGGATCCTAATATACAGAATCTGAATCAGTAATCAGGATTGGGCTCGGGGCATTGCATTTTAATTAGTTGCTGGCTGAAGGATGAAGCTATGACCTGAAGACCACAATTTGAGTAGTAAGAAATTAGAGGGCTTTTGGCAAAGATTTTCTTCCTTGATTTTGACAGAAGTGCTCAAGGATAAAGCTGCTTCCTGTGCTTCCTCCAGCTTCCTGGTTTTGAATAGGATTTTAGAAGGATGTGAGTGTGGGGCTGTGTCAGCTATCTTGTATTGACGAGGAATGGAAGCCAATGCCGAGAACAGCCAAGGAGAAGGACAGAAGGCATCCAGGAATTTGATGATGTCATTATGTCGCTGAAGTTAAGTAATTTTGGAACTTCCTACCTCTAGACTTCTTATTTTACTGGTATAATAAATATCATGATGGTTTAAGTCATCGTTTGTCAGGCTGTCTGTTAATTGCAACCAAACAGTTCTTATTTATTATATGAATGAAGGTGATCCATTCAGGACTGGGTTTTGATCAATCAGCCCAGAGGCAGATCCCATCTTTTATAGTTCGTGGCCTGCAGAGAGTCACTGGGCCTGGGAAATGGGAATTCTATGGGTGCAAGTCTTCTAGGAGTAGAGAACACTCAGGTGCTTCCAGAAAGAAAATTTACCCTGCAGATTGTAGCAACTTGATTTCTATCCCCTGGCACAGAAGTAGGGAATAGGGGAATGTACAGATAACAAAAGGTGCTGAAGTGTTTCTTCTACTGTCTTACTCTTCTAATGAAACTACTGTGAGGAATGAGAGCATCGGTTGTTTCCCATGGTTGGGCTCAGAAAGTGAAGTTAGCTGTTGAAGTTCATTGGCTCTCAAAGGCATCTTTTGATGTTACAATCTGAAGATATGGGTTGAAGGATTATGGTAAGATAACTAATGTGTCTTCTTTTGGAAAAGCCTCACACTTGCTTCTCTAATACTGAATAAACACTGTGTGTGTGTGTGTGTGTGTGTGTGTGTGTGTGTGTGCGCAACTTTGTCAACAATGCATTTTAATTTCTTTGGTTTACCTTAAGGATCTTTCACCCCAAAGAACTCTGATCTTTCCTGTTCCCCTCAAATCTGTGGTAGCTTGTTTTTCACTGACTGAATTTTTTCATTGTAGTAGTCAGGTTACAAACTTATCTTCTGTGAAAACAAAAGAACAGTAGGTACACTTAGATAGAAAATTATTTGTCTCATTTAACAGTCTGCGTGAAAATAATCCAAAACAGAGAAGCAGTTTTAGTGTCAAAGACTCAAGCTTCTTGTATCCTGTTGCCCAGTCATGATGGGGTTTCTGCCTCATGGTCTGAAGTGGCTGCTCCAGTTCCCCTCATTATATCTCTGATCCAACCAGCTGCAAGGGGAAAATAAAAAATAGAAGACATGTTCCTCCCATTAAAAGCCATGTAAGCCTTTAAAGACCATTTGCCAGGTGAAACTCAAATTTTACTACTAAATAGAGAAATGAAGAATGCACTTGGGGACAGGCAGTCTCTGCCACACGCACTGGTCAACTGGCTCAGAGGGGTTGTGCCTGTCCTTCCACAAGAGAGATTTAAAAAAAAAAACAGCCCCAGATATTGTCCTTTTAGATGAATTGGTTTATTTGGACTACCACCAGTGCCAGAATAGAGGTAAAGATGATTCACAGCATAGCCCCCTTTCTGTCTGTCACTCTGGTCTAGCTACCATGACCTCATATCTGTACTAAGAGACAGTACTATAATGAAAAAAAAAAATGAATAAAAACTAATACAAGTGAGATTTTTGGGATTCCATGGCATTTCTATATCGATGCTAAAAGCATCCATAACAATGAGAAGGGGAATTTGTATTAATTGCAACACTAAGAGGTTTGGTTTGGTGCCATTGCCCTTTACATGTGGTAGTGCATTTGGCTCAGCAATTGCAGTATGGTGCACTTCTAACGTGCACTTTTGAAAGAGCTGCTTCTTTGTTCATTGTCATTGCCACAGTGATCTGGAGCAAAAGAGATGATCACAGATGGCACACTGAAGTCAAAAGATTTGGCTGCAAAACACAGTAAGAGTTTCCTGAGAACTTTCAGGACTACTTTGGAAGAATGTGATGGATGCTGGCTTTTCCACATAACAAGGGGAGTGTAGAAAGAAAAATCCTGATTTGTAATTGTCCATTTTCATTCTTGCTTTGACTATTACAAGAATGTATTCTTCATTCAAAAATCCTCACAATTCCACATCTCCCAATGATGGCTAAATCTGTATGGTTCAAGCCCATTTGATCCCATCTTCCACCGGTTAATGCTTCCATGATAGAGACATACATTACTCTCACTCCATTTTCATTGGCCAGAGTAAGTCATCATAAGTCACAAGAGGATAGGGAATGAAAGAACTACAACATATCCAGAAGGAAGAGAACCAGAATAGTCAAATGACTGCCATAGTACAGTGGATTGCAAGTATCGTATGATACGACTGGAAATATTAATCATGATCATGGCTGTAGCCAACTTGAAGCTAAATTACTCCACCTAATTTTGGTGCCAGCAATGAGGTGGGAAACAAAGGCAAAAGAAACATGTCCTTGCTACTTACAGCCCATTGATGAGTCTTTGAAACAGGAGAGTGACCTTCCTCTAGGAACTCAGCTGTTTTGATGTTAATACTTTGCTAAAGGCAAAAAGCAATCTTAGCTTAACATTACCCCAACCTCCAGGATCCTGTAACTCTCTTTTAATATACAGAAATTCCTTTGGGAACCTCCTTTATCTCTACCCACCAAGATATATGTTGGCAATCATCCTTCAAGTATATGGCCCACTGATAAACATCTGAAAGGTCTCATGGCTAAGGTTTTATTAGACAGTAATAAACGACATTTTCCAAACAATAGCTAGCTCCCTCAAGGTCCCGGAAACCCTGCTCCCAAAATTCCTTAGAGACTTACGTTATCTCTAATCTCCCAATCTAAAGTATATAATCAGTCACCTGTCATGACGTCAATGCAGCTCTTTATGACAATGGGTCCTGTCCCTGTGCTTTCATAATACCACCTTTTTGCACTGAAGACACCTCAAGAATTCTTTCTTGACCGTTAGCTCCAAACCCCAACATTCCACATCAGTAAGTCAGTAATCACTACTCTGCCCAGCTAGTGCAGCTCTTCATGACTCCCTAAGATACAGCTGAGGCATGACCTAAGAGTATAAAGAAAACCATGATTCTATTGATCCACATTATATTGAGAAATTAGCCATGCAGCAAAAAAGGTCTCACATTGATGTTTTAAAAGAAGTTACATTTCCAAGGTATTTTCTACTTTCCTCTAGAATGGCTATGCCGGACAGGGCTGGGATTAGGAAAATTTGTGAGTAGGGTATGATTTGGAACTATTTCATCATCATTTTGGGGTTAAAATCTGTCCACTCTCCACCCCTGCTTCCCAAGTCTTCCAGAAGTCTAGTACCCACACCTGAGCTTTCACATTCCAAAGGGAAACCCTTATTAGGGACTGTTTCTGTCTCAAAAGTCACAATCAAAATTTAACTCTACTGTGACCTATTCTTTAAGGACACAACTCTTTGAAAAAAGAATTTATTATAAAGTGTTCACAGCTGAAAGGAATAGAAATATGAAATCCTTTCCTCTAATAAATTTACAAATTAATAAGGGCTTTCAATATTTTAAGCCAAAGGAGAAAGAAACAAGAGGAATTTCAGTCTTCAGAAAAAGAATTATGGGAGTTCTCTTTGAACAGATCTTCCCTTGGGAGTTTCCCTCAAATCACTCCATAGACCTTGAAATGATCATTAAAAACATAAATAATATCTTTTAAAATTCTTCTGCTGTTACAATAACCTAACTGATACCATCTGATGCTGGCAAGGATGCAGTTTAACTGACTTCTAATTCATTGCCTTATATTAGAACAGGGATACTTTTGTGGGAAAGAAAGCTTGGATTATCAACTCAATAGATAAATCAAGGATTAAATCCAATTATTGATGACTGTTAAAACAAATGCAAAAGAAATGTTCAAATATTCCTACATGCAATCCCCTCTCCAGGCACACTATTTTCCTTTCCTTTTTTTATCTACCACATGTACTCCTTGCCTAATGTTCTTTCATGTGCCATTATCTCTGCCTGAAGTACATTTACCCTCTTTCCTTATACCACCTTAGGTTTTTGTTATTTCCTTATTTATGATTTATATAAATGTTATATCTTCTAAGAAGCCTTACAAGACTTTGGGATTAGGGGATGAGCCCTATCTATGTATTTCCATACGACATCTATTTCCCCATTCAAAGTACTGGCCAGTCTGTAGACTGGTCCGTAATCACCTATACTAAAGAAAGCTTCATCAAGATAGGAATGGTGCCTCCCATGGTCGTTGTCAGCCTTCTTGGTATGTCAGGAATACTACTTGATGGAGTGCTCAAAAGGACACATTGAGTAAAATTAATTAATATATTTCACATTTTAGAAAATTGTCTCTTCCCAATATTCTAACTGGCTGTACTGTATCCTTGCCTGATGTTAGGGTTCTAAAATTTAACTATCTCAATAAAGTACTAATAGATATGGATAGATTTACTCTACTAGACATGGATCTGGGCAGATAGATAGACTGTCTATAAACAGATAAATAATTCCACTGTTAGGTTAAACAAAATATGTAAAAAGGCTGTAAGCATAAAGACGTTCCTAGGAGTCTTCTTTATCAGACTAAAATATTAGATGTATTCCAAATGCTCATCATTAGGGGATTATTTAAATAAATTATAGTGTGAACAGCTGAATAGAATAATACGTAGCCAATTGAAATGATGGCTATGAAAAAAAGAGGGCTGAGAAGATTCACAACATGGAAAAGCCATCTAATAAAATGTTAACTAATTACAAAGTAAGATACTAAACTGTACCAACATCATTATTTTAACTGTGAAAACATGCATGTAAAAAGAAATAAAATAAGGATTGCATTAGAATGGTTTGGCTGTGAGTTATTTTCTTCTTTAGCCCACATTTGAAATTCATGCGCTTATGTTACTTTTCTAATTAAAGCATGTACTAAAGGTATTTGTGATTTTAAACGCCAATTATTATGTATTGTGGGTGACGAAATAACGTAACGGTTATAGTTGAAAGTTTAAAAGTTAAGGTGCTAAGACTGCAAGCTACTATTGACTGGATAAAAGTAGACAATTTACTTAATATGACAATTTTTTTTTTAATTTTTAAAATGTTTATTTCTTTTTGAGAGAGAGAGAGAAATAGAGTGTGAGCGAGGAAGGGGCAGAGAGAGAGGGAGACACGGAATCCAAAGCAGGCTCCAGGCTCTGCGCTAATAGGGCAGAGCCTGACGGGGTGGGGCTTGAACTCACAAACCATGAGATCATGACCTTATCCGAAGTCAGACACTTAACCCACTGAGCCACCCAGGCGCCCCTTAATGTGATACATTAATAGAAAATAAATTATTAGTCTAATAACAAAGGTTCCTTTTGCAGAACTCTTTTTCCGAGACAGAATGAAGACAATTGCATTACTTCCCCAGTGAGAACGAAAACATACCAGGAAGGTGGCAATTTGGAGTCACGAGAGGAAAATGCTTGGGCATGTGTCTTCAGAAACAGAAATGGTATGTTTTCATGTGAAACACCTGAACAATTGGGTGCCAAAAAAAGCAGAAGAGATGTAAAGGTAGAACAAGCAAATAACTAAACAAGGGAGTGTTTCAGAAAGGAAATACCATGCCAGGCCTTGGCTCAAAAGCACAAGTCTTTCTGTGCAGGGAAGGGTTCACAACATCTATTAAATGCACAGTCAATCACAAAAACAAAATCCATCTGTTTAAGATTAACATTTGTAGTAAACATTAAGGAAGGAATGTAGAAGGCAAATACATATTGTGAAACAAAATCTACACTCCTGGAACAAGTAATACTTCCTTTAAAACAATTGCAGTGCTCCAAAACTGATTCTTTATACAAAAAGAAATAACAATTAGATGCAGGACAGTACGTTAGCAGGGCCATATTCAGTATTTCAGAGGAAAGAAGATTAAGCCCCAAATCAAGCACATGTTCCCATTGTATCAAATGCCAAACCTCCTTAAATGCAACTGACAAAAGAAAAACATATATACCTGGAGTGTATCTGAAAAATTAGAAATACAAATCGTATATTTTAAAACCATGGCTTAGATCTATTAAATTATTTGGCTACTCTAAGAAGTTATTTATCAAGGACTTCAACACAGAATCATGATTTACTAATTTATATTTGGACAATGGCATTATATTTGGACAATGGCATTGAATAAATGTAGAGGCATATATTTTAAAAGATGTATTTGAGAGCGAGGCTGGCGCAAACAGAATAATAAAGGCCTAATTGAGGGTTGTTTTTTTTCTCATTTTTAAAATATTTTTATGGCTAAGTTTCATGCACAGGGACACATACCATACCAGATATTTAGCAAGTGGAAAGAAAAAAAAAATTCCTGTTTTTTTATATTCCTGTTTTTAAACTATTGCTGATTTTAAATATCTTTGCTGAGAAACATATTTTAATAAGTCTGTCCAGTTCTGAAAAAGTGGCCTCTTCGTCAATAGTGAATGGTCTGGAGCTGTGCTGTCCAATATACCATGTGTAGCTACTAAATGTAAATATAAATTAATTAAAATTAAATGTGACATTTTATTCATTTTAAGTACTCAATAGACACATGTGGCTACCATATTGCATAGCTCAGGTTATAGAAATTTTCCATCACAGAAAGTTCTACCGGATAGCACTGGTCTGGGGTGAGTTTGAGACAGGAACTACATGACAGGATCTTGGCTTTGGGGCCAGTAAAACTTTAAAGAAGGGGTAATGAGATCTAAAAGGAGAGGGGGTGAAAGCAGCACTGTGGAGGGGAGTTCAGGTCTTTATTTTAGAAATGAGGGCCTGTTGGTTATAGAAATGTCTAGGGTAGGTTTATAAACACAGATACCTACCATTCACTGTGAAGGGCTCCACGCTGCTGCACCCATATGTGTGTTCCAAATCTTTGGGAAATTCTCCTCTACACACAGCCTTGGGTCAGTGGTATTTAGGAAAGCAAAAGCCAGGGTCCATACACTGCAAGTCAGATGAGAAGAGATTAAAACTTCAGTAGAAGTAGGAATTTGAGATCAGAGGTAATCAGATCTCTGATCAGAGACAGAGATAAAGATCAGAGATCATCCCCCTCCTTATTCCAACCTGCCCCCAAGTAAGAATCTCCCAGAGAGGTTTACATCAATTATCATTTAAAGTTTATTTATGTTTTCGAGATAGAGAGAGCACGTGCATAAGCAGGGGAGAGAGAGAGAGAGAGAGGGAGAGAGAGAATCCCAAGCAGGCTCTGAGCTGTCCGCACAGAGCCCAATGTGACGCTTGATCCCACAAACCATGAGATCATGACCTGAGCAGATATCAAGAGTCCGTTGCTCAACCGACTGAGTGACCCAGGTCCCCCTACATCAATTATCGTTTAAACTAATCAAAGGATAGCTGATTCCAGAGTTATTTTGATTCATCAAGACTATGGTTATACATGCACGAAAAAAATTATAAATTACTATTCCTTTGTCTTTATTTTTCTGGAGACAATAAACACTTTATTAGCCATTAAGATGGGTAAAGAACCCAAATGTACTCTCTTCTGTTTATCCAGCTCAGAAAAGGCTTAAGTTAAAAAGAGCTAAAGATTGGGGCGCCTGGGTGGCGCAGTCGGTTAAGCGTCCGACTTCAGCCAGGTCACGATCTCGCGGTCCGTGAGTTCGAGCCCCGCGTCAGGCTCTGGGCTGATGGCTCGGAGCCTGGAGCCTGTTTCCGATTCTGTGTCTCCCTCTCTCTCTGCCCCTCCCCCGTTCATGCTCTGTCTCTCTCTGTCCCAAAAATAAATAAAAACGTTGAGAAAAAAAAAAAAAAAAAAAAAAAAAAAAAAAAAAAAAAAAAAAGAGCTAAAGATAATGTTTTTGAGGGGGAAATTCCTTGATTGCCAATGAGAGATTGATTTTTGGAAACTTCTTCTTAGCCTTGTTTTATCTCTGTCTGCTCTTTGCTACCAGTTTCAGAAATGTTCAGAATAGAAAGGGCCTTCCTGCAGAGCCTCCTTTTTGAGGGAGATGTTCTAATTCAGAAATAAGGCTTACATCATGAGGTTTCTGGGCTGTCAATACCAGAAAGGGCTTTTGCTTTTTGGTTGGGTTCAAGAGTGACTATTCTTTTTTTTTTTTTTCCCCAAAACCAATAGCATCCACCATATTAAACAGGAATTTCATGTTTATTTGTGGATTTTTTTTAAAGCCTTTTGGTCAGCCCTGCAAATAATACAGGCTTCCAAAATTAAAGGAATACCAAAATAACTATGGCATTTCCTCAGTTGAACATAGAATGGTTTCTTCAGAGCAGATTTGCTGCATAAACACTGAGCACTTTCCCTCCAGTAACATCTGTGAACAAGTTTACCACTTGGGACAATGAAGGACTAAAAACCACGTCCAGACATGGGTAGGCACAGGTGCTCCAACATGTTCCTCCATTCTAGTTCCAACAGGTGGGCGATTTCTGAAGAAGCCCTTTAGACTTGGGTCATACTGTGTGGTTGGCCAGGGAGAAGGGCCGTCCACTGGCAAGGTTGCCAGCAGCAGCATCTAAAGTGACTGACTTTTTACTGGCAGAGTGCACTCCCTGAACATATTGACTCTCGGAACAGAGAACATCAGCCCAACAATTTATTAAAAGCAATTGTGTGTTTCCTAGGCCCAGCCAAACATTTGGTGCATGTTATACAATCCTCCAAGACCAAATTTCGGGCCCACTTCTTTCAAGAAAAGCTGCCCCAAACAGCCCAGATGATGATGAACCTCAGATTTCTCATGGCAACCATGGTCTGGAATGTTCCCGGGACATTTAACCATGTAGTGCCTTAGGAGAAGTACCTCTTCCATCTGTAAAGAACAGTTATTCTAAATTTGTATTCTACTTAATTTCTCTCATTGAAAACTTTTGCTTCTTAGCTGTAGCTACATTTCCCACTCTTTGATGACAGAGATGGCTTTTTACACTTATTTGTGAGTTTGTCTAATAATAGCCAGCAGGATAGATTATACTTAATTGGCCTTAATATATTTTTGTTGATTTGAAAACAGAGTTTTAAAATGGCAATTTAGAAAAAAGCATAAACTCTTAGCCCGTTATACACTTTGGGTAGCAAGATGACATTCGTCTAGCACTCTAGTAGGACAGAGGAAAAGAAATTAATTTCATTTTTTAAAATGATTGTTTATTTATTTTGAGAGAGACAGAGAACATGAGCAGTGGAGGGGCAGAGAGGGAGAAAGAGAATCCTTAGTAGGCTCTGTGCCATCAGCATGGTGCTCAACATAGGGCTCGATCCCACAAACCATGAGATCATGACCTGAGCTGAAATCAAGAGGTGGATGCTTAACAAATTGAGTTATTCAGGTGCCCCAAGAAATTAATTTAATTTTTATTAAAATTGAGAAGTTGCTGGGTATGTAAAGGAAGACAGAACAGTAATGCATGTATCAGAAGTTTCAGACTAATCATCTGAGGTACTAGCTGGAGGAAGCCTACTGAAGCAATCAGTACTTGAACACCTTCTACCTAGCTTTATCACTAATCACCATGCTAGGGGCACTTGGGTGGCTCAGTTTGTTAAGTGTCTGACTCTTGATTTTGGCTCAGGTCATGATCTCATGGTTCCATTCCTGAGATTGAGTCTCACCTTGGGGTTCTGTGCTGTCAGCTGACAAAGCTGGAGCCTGCTTGGGATTCTCTCTCTCTCTCTCTCTCTCTCTCTTTCTGCCCCTCTCCTGCTCACTCTCTCTCACTTGAAAATAAATAAATAAACTTAAAAAAAAAACCAGTTAATCACCAACTTATAAATGAGACCCTCTTCTCTTGCTTCCTAATATCCGGTATTAGAGGTTGATCATTTTGTAATAGACTGTTAAAATATTTTTGCTATTTATAATTTTTGATTGTTTATCCATTATCAAATTTTGAGTGTTCCTTATATATTTTGGCTATAAGCCCTTTATCAGATAAATGATTTACAAGTATTTTCCCCAGTCTCTGACTTGTCTTAATTCTCTTAAAAGTGTCTTTTGAAAAAGCTTTAAATTTTTAAAATTCTAATATAAATTCCAGTCAGTTAACATACTATAATATTAGTTTCAGGTGTACAAATTCAGTGATCCAATCCTTAACTACAACACGGGATGCTCATCACTACAAGTGGTCTCCTTAATCCCCATCACCTATTTAACCC
>NW_026057577.1:16683271-16843792 GCF_023721935.1 Panthera uncia | reverse complement strand
CTCTCTCTCTCTCTCTCTCTCTCTCTCTCTCTCTCTCTCCCCTTCCCGATGATCCTTTGTTTTGTTTCTGAAATTGCACATGAGTGAAATAATATGGTATTTGTCTTTGACTGACTTATTTTTCCTAGCATAATACTCTCTAGCTCCAACCACATTGTTGCAAATGGCAAGATTCCATTCTTTTTTTTTTTTTTTGGCTGAGTAATATTCCATTGTGTGTGTGTGTGTTTGTGTGTGTGTATGTTTACTACAACTTTATCCATTCATCAGTTGATGGACATTTGGGCTGTTTCCATAATTTGGCTACTGTAGATAAAGGTTTTTAATTTTGATAGAGTCAAATTTATCAATTTTTTTGTGTGTATGAATCCTGCTTTTGGTGTTGTATCTAAAATAACTTTGCCTAAATCAAGGTCAAAAAATGTTTCCCCTGTGTTTTCTTCTGGAAAATTTATAGTTCTAGAGTGTACATTTGAGTTCATTTTTGTATGTGGTGTGAAATATACATTGAAATTTATTTGTTTGCATATGGATAGCCATTTGTTCAAGCGCCATCTGTTGAGAAGATAATTTGAATTGTGTTTGTATCATTTTGAAAACCAACTGACCATAAGTGTGTGGGCTTGTTTCTGGACCATCTACTCTGTTCCACTGATTAGTTTATCTATATTTAAATCAATACCATATTGCCTTGTTTTCTGGAGCTTTATAAATGTTCGAATTGGGTAGTGTTGGTCTCCTGATTTGGTTCCTCTTTTTCAAAAGTGTTGTGTCTGACTCTTTCATTTCCATATGAATTTCCATATGAACAACTTCTCAGTTTCTACAAAACCACCTGCTGGGATATTTTTGTTGTTGTTTTGTTTTTTAGATTCAGTGCAACTATACATTAATTGGGGCGAATTAACATCTTTATAGTATCTTAACATCTCCTGAGTTGTGAACAAGCAGTATCTCTCTGTTAATTTAATTCTTCTTGAATTTCAACACCATTTTATAGTTTTCAGGACTTATAGTATCTAAAGAAACAGGAAATGATACTGTTTTTAATTTTGATCATTGATGGATTATTGCTAGCATAAAGAAATACAATTGATTTCTGTATATCAATTCAATATTCTGCAGCTGTGTTAAACTTGTTTATTATTTCTATAAACTTTTTTTTGTAGATTCCAAGAGGTTTTTTGCAAAGATAATCATGTCATCTGTGAATACCATTTTATTTCTTCCTTTTCATATTGGATGCCTTTATTTGTCTTGGCCTGTTGAACTGGCTAGATCCTCTAGTATAATGGTGAATAGATGTGGGGACAGTAGACTTCCTCGTTTTGTCCCTTGTCCTTGGGGAAACATTCAATATTTCCCCATTAAGCGAGATGTAAGCTGTAGTTTGTTTGTTTGTTCTTCTGTAAATCTCCTTTCTCAGGTTGAAGAAGTTCCCTTGTATATCTGGTCCATTGAGAGTTTTGAGTATTTTTTATTTAGTTTTAATCAGGAATGGATATTGGATTTTTCAAATGACTTTTCTGCATCTATTCAGTTGCTCCTACATTATTTGTTTTGTAGTCACAAATTTTCGGTTGTTTTCAATATCTCTCTCCGTGCTTTAGAGTTAAGTATTTTTATGTTTCCAATTTTCACTCCTTTTTTTCTGCTTATTACTTATAACCTTTTGTTTTGTTATTTTACTGGTTTCTTTCAGATTTATAGTATACACCTTTTACTTATCACATTTCACTATCAAGTGTTCTTAGACAATTTTATGTATAGTTTAAAAACCTTAGAATAATACATTTCATTTCTCCCCCTGTGGTCGTTATACTATTGTTTTCATACATTTTTCTTACACATCTATTACTCTTTAAATAGTTATTTATTCATTCATTCATTCATTCAGACAGAGTAATAACACATGAGCAGGGGAAGGGCACAGAGACAAAGAATCCCAAGCAGACTCTGTGCTATCAGCACAGAGCCTGAGGCAGGGCTCTATCTCATGAACTGTGAGATCATGACCTGACCCCAAATCAAGAGTTAGATGCCTAACTGACTGAGGCACTTAGGTGCCAAAACAGTCATTATCTTTTAAAGATATTTAAATAATTTTTAAAAATATTACATACTTGCCTCTATATAATTGTACCTTTTCTGGTGTTCTTCTTTTATGTATATCCATATTTCCAGCACTATTATTTTCTTTCTTAGGGTCTTGCTGTAAATTTTTATATTATACGGGTCTCTTGGTGATGAATTCTTTCAGCATTTGTACCTTTTAGACAGTTTTTATTTTACCTTCATTTTTGAAAACTATCGTGACTGGGTATAGAATTCTAAACTAACACATTTTTTTTTTTTTTTTCAAAACCTCAAAGATGTTCTATTGTCATCTCACTTGTATTGTTTCATTAAGAAATGTGGTGTAATTCTGGTCTTTGTTCCTAGTTAGGTAATGTTTCTTTTCTTTCTCTGGCTCTCAAAACAATTTTTTATCACAAATTTTGTGCCACTTATGGGGCTTCTGGGCGGCTTAATCAGTTAAGCATCTGACTTCGGCTCAGGTCATGACCTCGCAGTCCATGAGTTCGAGCCCTGCATTGGGCTCTGTGCTGACAGCTCAGGGAATGCAGCCTGCTTACGATTCTATGTCTCCACCTATCTCTGCCCCTGCCCCACTGTCTCTCTCTCAGAAGTAAATAAACATTAAAAAAAATTTTTTTTAAATGCTGTTGCTCAGAGTTGAGTCTAAAAGCAAATTCTTTTGAGTCTTTTGTGAAATAACAGCATTGAGATCCAGACCTTGTTGAAATAGAGTTTTTAAAAGTAAATCCTAAACTTCCCTTTATATATAAAGAACAAAATGTGAAGGTCTGAGCATATTTATTGTAAACCATAATAAAGCGAAGGATGAAGAATGGTGTGAGGGAAGGCTCAAACCAACAGAATAAAGGAGAGATTCTTCCAGTTTGTATGCATCAGAGCCAAGAAAGGTCGAATTGGGTAAGGGGTCATGGCCAAGTATTCCAGCTTACCTCTTAGGGTCAGTGTTCCTGGGCTGAAGTGGAAAGATATCAAACAGGTCATGGGATGATTCAAGAGCTGATAGTCTCTGTCCACAAAACCCGTCAGGGAGAATACATTCCTTAGCAAAGCCCCACATCGAGTTTGGTGAGAGAGTAACAGCGAAGGCTGAGGGAAGGACCTTGAGCTGACTCACAGAATCCTGCACCCTGCCATATTGTGTGCAGAAGGCAGGCAAACACTCTGGAGTTTCCCGGTGGGACACTCATGAACAAGACACACAGACCCAGGAGACTGTGGAACGGGGGTCACTGTAAATAAAGACAATGGCTACATCCATGATCACTGGCGTATGCATGCCAGCAGAACACCACAGCACTAGTACAGACAAGACCCACTCCAACTCAGCAGACACCACACACTTTCCCAGGAACAAGGCAAGATGAGGGCATCTGAGCAAAAGGTGGTGAGAAAGACTGCCCTCCTCCGGTGTTCAAAGGCTGCTTTAGCTTCCCCTTATATCCAGATGCCAGTGTGGGCAGAAAGAAAGGAAGCACAAAATCTTGAAAGCGAAAGTTAACCCTGATTAACATTTTTGAATTTTAAGGGAATAACGTGCCTTTAATTGGCAAGTGCCATTATTTTTCTGGCATCAGCAGGAATAGGGTTGCCAAGGCAAGAAGAGAATTTTAAAGAAAAAAGAAACCACATTTGGTGTAGATTTGAGTCTTGGTGTGTACTTTTTAACCCCTTCCCTCACTGTATTGTACATTCCTAAGTGTTAGCAATCACCTCTGGGGCAGAACTCTCTGGAGAAGTCTGGTCCCTTAGGGTGATGCAGATTCCTCCAATCTCCTGAAGTCAGAGCCTAGAGCCAGATCCTGGAGCACCAGGGCCACTCCCCTCTCTGAGCAACTCATACTGCTGCCCAGTGCACAACAAGAACCTCCTGAAACAGGTAAACACAGATCATAGAGCCTTGTTGGATCAGTTTCCCTTTTTCTTGCACTTTCTCCCACACAGGAGAAGATGAAACATTAGACTCTTGTTTGGACTCCTCTTCAAACACGAATAGTGTACACGGGAGACACAACGTTTATATGCGTCTCTAGTCCCTTCTGTTAGTCTTATAAATAGTTCTATATAGAACATTTATGACTATAACAAAACTCATACTTTTAACTTCTAGTTGGTTCTGTCACATACAGTAGAAATCCTGATGTAATCTGAATTGATAGTTGGTTATTAACTTAAAAATTCAGTTCAAGCACTTATTCACAAAAAATTGGGCTTATCTTTAACTTTATTTTTCAATTTAAAAATAGACATTTATTCACTATTATGCAAATGCATACACATTTATACACAATCTTTTGATGTGTAGCCATTAGGTCAAATGATTGAATACATGCTGTTTTTTTTAAATAAACCTCTTCATCATGCATTACCTATAGTTTCTAATTTTTATTTCTTTAACGTTGAGAGTTTGAAGATTGCTTGTAAAGCAATCTGACTGTACAATCTTTCTCCCCTATCCCAATTTTTTACACTAATTGTCCACATGTAATGCAAATGCAGTTTTTAGTGACTCACCTCCATCAAGTGTTTTAAAAGCTTTCAACTTAATTTTCTTGGGAACAACTATCTTATTTTATTAACTTATATAGTAACTTATAAGTTAAAGTTGTAAATACATCTTCCATCAATTTTACTAATTTATGTAATAATTTATAAAAGTTGTAAATACAGCTGACAAAAACAGACTGGAGAAAGAATACAGCTGTTATATACGGGTAGGCATTTACCTCAACTGGTAAGAGCTTGATAGCCTGGAGAAGAGCCTGATGTCCATGAACATTCAGCAAAAGCTGTGAGCACCAGTAAGGATGCTTTCCAGAGAGGAAGGTAAAATATTGGTTAGCATGGCAAGTGGATGAAGTAGTCATAAGCTAATAAAATTTCTTACAAAACCATTCTTGGCAAATTTATATTGCATTACATAAGCAAATTTTTTTTTCTTTTCTTTCCTTTGTTTTACAGTGCCTACCAGCAGCATCTTTTATCAACAAAGTCAACTGAGCTTGGGAACCTGGGTAGCTCAGTTTGCTAAACATCAAACTCTTGATTTCAGCTCAGGTCAAGATCTCACCATTGTGAGATTGAGCTCTGCATTGGGCTCTGTGTTGGGCCCCGTGCTGGGCATGGAGCCTATATGGAGCCTATTTAAGATGTTCTCTCTCTACAAAAAAAAAAAAAAAAGGAAAGGAAAGGAAAGGAAAGGAAAGGAAAGGAAAGGAAAGGAAGGGAAAGGTAAGGAAAGGGAAGGAAAGGAAAGGAAAGGGAAGGGAAGGCAAGGGAAGGGAAGGGAAGGGAAGGGAAGGGAAGGGAAGGGAAGAGAAGGAAGGGAAGGGAAGGAAGGGAAGGGAAGGAGGCAGGGCAGGGCAGGGAGGAAGGAAGGAAGAGAGGGAGGGAAGAAAAGAAAAAAAAAGAAAAGAAAAGAAAAGAGAAGAAAAGCTAGCACTCTTTATACAATCCTGTGAATTTTTTTATTATTACCTCTATAATCTATTTCTGGTCTTCTCACATTGAAGTAAAAAGTTCCTTTTTTTTTTTTTTTTGTAATGTACATAGGAAGCTCTTAGCCAGGCTTTCTAGTTATCTCCAACCTGCTTTTCTGGGACTTGCCTTCTTTTCCTGCCACAGTTTGTTCCACATTTCTATCTACTCCCTGGATCAGTTCTATATCATCTTCTAAACTTGAGCAGGTTTTCAAAATATTTACAAGCAGTGAGGCAATCAGATCATGGAAGTGCCTAATGCTAGGAACAGGGTCATGCAGGTTCTCAATGGGGCTACATTCTAACCTTTTAGTTACTGGATCATGGGAGATCCAAGAGCCCGATGTAGCAGAACGTAGGAGGTTTAGAAATGCAGCTAGTCTCCTGTAAGTATCTTAATATTTTACCAAGTATGGCCAAACTTCTGTGTGCTGACTGAACATAAGCTAACAAACTATAGCATTATCTTACAATTCTAAGGCATTTTCACTGTGTGTTTACATAAGCACGCAAATACATACACACACCAACATCACTTCCCAAAATTGTTTCTTTTGACAAATTATAACAACAGGAGTTTTTTTAAAAACACGTCAGTGTGGCTGTTTTAGTAGACAAAAATAATTATGTTAGGATTTTCCTTCACAGAGGTCAAATATTAACAATTTTACCCTAAAAGTGGTGGTAACTGGAAAATATTCTTACTTCTGATGGAAAGCTTTATTAAAATTGAAGTGCTTTCATTTGGGTTTAATAATGTGGATCTAGTGAAATCATCAATATATCCTAAATTCAGTGATACAAATTAGAGGGGAAAAAAAGAGCAAGGAGAACTTTAAAATTTCTTGGGGTACCTGGGTGGCTCAGCCTATTAAGTGTCTGACTTCGGTTCAGGTCATGATCTCACAGTTCCTGAGTTTGAGCTCCGTTTTGGGCTCTCAACTGACAGCACAGTGCCTAGAGCCTGCTTTGGATTCTGTGTCTCCCTCTCTCTCTACCTCTCTCCTGCTCGCATTCTCTCTCTCTCAAAAATAAAATAAAAAACGTTAAAAAAAATTTCTCCCTGCTTGAGTAGAAGTAAGAGCTGGTCATACCAAAAATGTAATAGTACCTTTTAGGGTGAAATACCATTCTTGCTCATGCTTTGCTTTGACTAGAAATATTAAGTTCATGACAATCATCTATCCTTTCTGGCATATTTTATATTTTTCATTAACAAGTACGTTTGTTCTGAAGAATGTGTAGATAAAGTGATATGCACTCACGAATTGCTTTCAAAATAATCCAGGGGCAGAGTGAGGGGTCTCCAGATGAAGTGAGATTGGCATGTTTGGTAAGTGCTGAAGCTGGATGGTGGGTGCCTGAGAGTTCATCCTATTATTCTCTCTACTTTTATTGATGTTTAAAATTTTCCATAATAGAAAGATTTTTTTTCTCTTCCATTTTCTGGTTTTAACTTTAGGCATAATTATACTTACGCTTCTAATTCATTTTCTTAAAATGGAAAAGAAAAGACCATTGGAACAGTATGTGTTCAGTTAAAATAAAATCCATCTTAAAATAATGAGTCCTTTCCCATAACCATACCCATCATTATTTGTAATTTACTTATGGTAGTCATTTTTATGGTGACTGAAAAAATTATCTTGGGCTTGTTATCACAGAAATAACAAAATTTAGACTATTTCTTTAAAAAATTTTTTTTAATGTTTGTTTATTTTGAGAGAGAGTGATAGCATGAGCAGGGGAGGGGCAGGGAGAGAGGGAGACACAGAATCTGAAGCAGGCTCCAGGCTCTGAGCTGTCAGCACAGAGCCCAATGCAGGTCTCAAACTCACAAACTGTGAGATCATGACCTGAGCCAAGGTTGGACACTCAACCAACTGAGCCGCCCAGGCGCCCCTAGAGTATTTCTGTTCATAAATTCATTAAACAAACATTAATGGAGGACCTCCTTTGTACCAGTAACAGTGCGGTGGGCACTAGGGTTATCTGTGGTAAATGAACAGATACATTTTCAGAATCTTAGTGTGAGAAACAAACATTTATCAAATCTGTGCTGGATTTTATCTATTTTCCTGTTTGGAAGAACAAGGTGTACAGAATGCCTTCTTAAAATTTTCCCCAAATTTTGCTTTCTAATAGGAAATACACTTTTTATAACATTAACATATTTTTACATTACTTCAAAATTAATTTTCAAGAATAGCTTCTCATCACAGTGGGATAAACTGATAAGATAAATTAATCAGCTTCTGGAATTGGTCAGCAAAATACTAACTGTAGAATGGTACAGTATAAAAACATTAACAACTTGGGGAGGAAGCTATTGTCAGGTCAGGGATTTGATTTTACCCCACTTACAAACTAACAAATGAGCCTGTTATATTTCATGAGCGCTGGCTGAAGACTTGAGATCCTGAATCAGAAACACAGGACGCTATGACTCATTGCACAGCAAGCAGCATGAGGTTCAGCATATTTACACTGGCTCCCTTGTCCCCACGTCCCCCCAGTATGACCCAATATGCTCACTGGATTCAATGCATACAGTGGGTCTGCATCACAGCCAAAGAACAGTGAACTTGGAGAACCCACTACTTTGTTTTGACAAACAGGAAGCGAGCCTGTTCTTTGTCTGGGGGAATACACTTACCTCATCCTTTCAGAAGAGATTGGAAGTTCAATTCTATCCTAGACTAGAGTGTAGACTACAGGACATGTGCATTCACCCTGGTATGTATGCTAAGCTCTGTGATCAAAAATTGTGTTTTCCTGTTGAGATATGAGAGACCGTAATTCAATCATGATTTTTAAATAGGCTTATGAAGATAGGCTTTTGCAGTTATAGATCTCACGTGATTTCATGCCAAAAACTAGGGTAAAATGAGTAAAATTCAGCTGATTTCACAGATACTGAAGATTAACACACAATGGCATTGGAATGCCCCCCTCACTGCCCCCCCCCCCCCACCGGGGTTTGAAGCTCCTGAGGCTTATTATACAAAGGTCACCACCTTTGTATCAGCGACAGTGGGGAAGGTGTTCACTGCCCAAGGCTGGCTTCCTGTTCCACCTGTCACTCTTGTCACGTACAAATAGGCCATATGCGGGATGCTCTCCGATTGATGGTGAAGTCATGAGAAAAAGAGAAGAGATTAGCAGGTAACAAATGAAAATATTACCCTACCACACACAGCTAAGCAAACACCGTCTGATGATCAAAAGGGTGAGGACGTGGAACGGAATGAGGTCACTTACCTTCAGGTTTCTTTCCTCACATAGGAAGCCCGGCATGGAGTACCTGTGCGGAGGCACCTCATGCTGCCTAGCAAAGCAGAATCTAGAAATAAGCTCCTGAACATTACTCTCACTGACCAGGAGAGGGCACCTAGCACTAATGAATGAAAAAATCCTGTCCACAACAGATTCCTCGTGGACTCTACTACCTGTACTTTACAAATCAATTTATTTCATGTGTCTGTTGCAAACACCTTTCGATCTCAGGATAATTGCAGTCACACCTTCTTCTTGATGACAGTCCTGTGCGATATAATGTACCAGGTGGCCGAGATAACTGATTTTCCTGTACAGGGCACAGAAAGAAGTCCTTATGAGTAAAAAATAATTTCAGAGGGAAGAATTTATTTGTATTGACAATTTCCCAAAAAAATGAACACATTAGACAAATTAAAATGTATTTAAGTAATCTTTCAGAAGAGGGAGAACATACTTATTAAAACCTTCCTGTACCGAAGCACTTCTGATTCATTCTCCCTCCCATTTCTTACACACACACATGTGGCTTGGTTTAGACTGTGAGTTCAAAGAATTCACCTCTAAACACGTTAAAACAGGGGAATTCATATTCTACCATAAAACAAAATGTGACACTATATTTGTACCACCCTTTCCCATGCCAAAAAGAAAGAAAGAAAGAAAGAAAGAAAGAAAGAAAGAAAGAAAGGAAGGAAGAAAGAAAGAAACTTGAATTCTATGTATTTCCTTTTAGGTCTAGCACAGACATAAACAACAATAAATTGGCCAACCATATTCTTCAGGCATATAATTTTCTTTCTTCCCAAAGTGGACACTCCCTGGGAAAATACAAATAACTTCTAATTGCAAAGCCCTTCAACACAAAAAAAGTAGGCCACCTTGACCAGAGCACAAAATAATCTTTTCCAAGAGCACTTGAATGAGCACCTCATTATCCAAGGAAAAAATACATACCAAGATTTTTTACTACTTTATTTTGTTTCATTTTCAAATACTTTTTATAGCCATGGAAAAAAAAACATATTGATGAATCGATTTTTCCAAAACAAAACCATGATGTCTTTTAATTTTAGCCTGAAAGTAGCTCCCCATCTCCAGCATTTGAGAAATAATAACACTGTGGCAGAGTGTGGCTGAAAGACTTGCTCAGGGACACACAATGTGTCCAACTCTGGGGGTAATATTTCCACACACCAAGCACTGATTTCATATTATAAAATTACCTAGAAATTCCCAACTATTTGTGTCCTACTGGATATAAAGAAATCTCTGTAATCCAAAGTCGTGATGGATTAATTTACATTATAGCAACTGGAACCAACTTCAGTTTAGGAACCTAATTATTTAACACTCAAAGAAAGTACATTTGGCTCTTGGTTGACAATTATCTTCCCTGTTATTAATGATAATAAACAACGCCCTTAAGGAGTGGCTGCTATGTGTCACTGTCCCCTCGATTATCTTCCAAAGTAGTTTTTATTGTCTCCATTTTATAGAAGACAAGACTGAAAGGCTCAGAGATGTTACGTAACTGTCCCAAAGTACACAGCAATTAGCAGCAGAGGCAGAAATGGCACCAGCTGTGTCTGACTTCTCGACATTGCTGTCTGTCTCCAGTACCCCTCACTTCTCCTTAACTGCATAAATTATTCTATGAAATTGAACCATAGATGCCATTTTCTATTAATCTCATCAGTACCTGCTTTCCTAATTCCTAATTTTTTCAGTTTAGGGCAGAAAGAGATTGCAAAGCAAATTACCTGTATAGGGCACCTCATAAAAATCCAGAAAGGACTATGAATTCTTATGATAAAAAGTATACTTGTATTACTAGTTTGAGTACAAAATACCACAATATCCATTTTCTGAGAGATCTTGTTATTACTATTAAGGCATTTTTGCCTACTTATTTATTTATTTCACTTTTAAGCACAGGTAAAACTCTTGTTGTTAGTTACAGCCCTGATGATCTAATAATCAAGTTCTTGAAACAACAATGCACATTTACCTGTGATCAAATACAAATTTCAGGAGGTTTCAGCAGATCCTCTCAAAAATCCGTCCATGAGCTTATGCTTGGAGAACCATACAAGTGTTTAAATTGCTTTTCTATGCTTTCATCAAGTTCAAACTAGGTGACATTATCCGCTTTAGCAAACCCAGGGCCTATTTTTAAAGTATTAGGTACATAAAATCTCAGAAGTGCATACAATCCTTTCTAACAGTTGCCATCTTCCCAAGAGCCACGAGTGTCAAAACAACAGGCAAGGTTTTTCATGTGGTTACTGGCTGCCCGAGTCACTCCTTGGCAGGAGTGTTCAAGACCAGCTGAGCCTTGGGGAAAATACTCAGAAGATGAAAAGACAAAAGATAGAATTCTGGGGCTTCAAGCCATGTCAGACTAGCCCCCCCACCCCCGGCCCCGGCTCCTTCCCTCTCCCACGGGTTATGGCAATCGGAGCCCAGCCCTTACCAGGTATCTGGAGGAAGTGTCTGTAAGCGGCCTCTCTGTGGTTAGAGAGCTGGTGTGTCCAAGCAGATGCAGGAGAGAGGCTTTTCCTGCATGTCTCCGGAGCTCTTTATGGACATGGAGGAAGTGGTGGGCTCCCAGCCAGGGCTGGCCTGAGGGCGGCTTAGCCGTGGGGAAGGATGGGATCTGGCATTCCCTCTCACCAGGCTGTCCACCTGTTTTCTTCACACAAGCTACTCCAAGAAAGGGAATTCACCACCTTCTGTTCTGCTGTGCTCACTCCAGCTCTGCCCTCTACCTTGGGTTTGCTCCTGGGATGGAAACAAGGGAGACAGCCAGCTGTGGGGGTATGCCCCCTAGGAGGACTGAGCCCAGGCCCCGGGTCACCAGAGTGGCAGATAAACCGGTAGCTTGAAAGGCCGGGGTGTAAGGGCAATTTGTTTCTCATCATATATTCCTTGAATATTGAATATATTGAATATTGAATATAGTGAATATTGAATATTCCTTGAATATTCTTTTGAATTTTTTAGCATGTGCGTGATTTACTTCTTTTCCTTTAAAGTGGCCAAACACCTCTCTATAAAGTCTCATGTCTACTAGTCTAGACAGACAACTTAACCTTGGATCTGTACAATGATGATAAAACCCTAAGTTAGAACGTGCTCACCATTTTTAAAAGGGGCAAAGCTTACATATATTAGTTATGAGTGGCTTGTGATAGGTTTTCAGGCACTAGGATGGTGTGTGGTATACATGGGGCAGTAGCTTCCCGGATGACACAACAGTTGCTTTCCCTTCTTCTGGCAATCATATCCACATATTCCTTTGGAGAACTACCATCTTCCCAATTCTCAAGCCCTGTGTTTTGAGTGGACTTCATGTTCGCTACTGGAGGCTGACAATTAGACCTGGCCAATCAGAGCTTTGCATGCCCCAGTCATACTGAGACAGAAAGCAACAATTTGGCAAGATGGTCCTCAACGTACCATGAATAGTTCCCCCCCTTCCTGCCCAGACCACACATACATTGGGCACTGGTGGGAAGACATTTCCTCTTCTATGTAGACCCCAACTCACAAGAAGTTGAGCTCCATCTAGCACCAGAAGCATCGTCTTCAATAAGCCATTTCTTTCTTCTACCAGGCCAGATCCTTCTGTGCAATGAGGTTCCTGGTGAGTTCTCTAAATCTTGTGAGCATCAGCACATTTCTTTACATTAGTAAAATTTTCAGGGTTTGGAAGTGCAAAGCATTTGTTTCTAAGGTGTGGCTTTGTCACTGGCACCCTCTGGTATCTGAGATTAGATTCTACTTATGGTGGTGTACATAGGATGGGTCATGAGGCAAATTAGCATCCCCAGGAAGGGTGACTACATCAGCAAAGGTCATGACAGGCTTTTAAAGCACTGAAAGACTAGTACACTAGGTAGAAGGAGCTGTACCTGCTGTCATGGGAAGGTCAGGGGCTTTAGTTTGGGATATTAGAAACTTACTCTTCCCAAACAATGTATTTTAAAAATTTTTTTAATGTTTATTTATTTTTGGAAGAGAGACAGAGAGAGCACAAACAGGGGAGGGGCAGAGAGCAAGGAGACACAGAATCTGAAGCAGGCTCCAGGTTCTGGGCTGTCAGCACAGAGCCTGACATAGGGCTTGAACCCACGAACCATGAGATCATGACCTGAGCTGAAGTAGGATGCTTAACCAACTGAGCCAGCCAGCCACCTCTCAAACGATGGATTTTAACATAAGAAATCTGGCAAGTCTTTGAATTCAACCTATGGAGTAATTTGACAGGCTGTAGGGTCAGACTCTGTGATTGATTTCTGTACCAACAACCACAAAAAGAAAATTTGTTTAAGGCTAAAAAAATCCCTGGCTCTCTAGCCATACTGAGTGGAAAATTTAAAGCCCTCAATTTCTCATTTCTTTAATCTCGCCAGTGCACTTTTCAGTAGCCAGTTTAACCCCTATTCCTCATGTCATACTGTGCCATGGCCCTTATCACTCGGTTATGAAAGCTGTATTCTCTGTAGGTGCTTTATTCCAGGTGCTGTGGATTATTATTATTCCATCATTTCATGGTTAAGTCAGTCCTCATTTCCGTGAACCCCAAATTGGCTAAATATCTAACCTATTGCCTCCACTGCTATTGTCAATCAGGATACAGTCAGAGATAACAGAAAACTCTCCATTTTAAGCAGGATGTAACTTAAAGCAGGGAGTTCGGTCTTTATAAAATCCTTGAAAGAGATGGAGAATTGGATGCTAGCCTGGCCTCCAGCAATAATTTCAGAATGATTCTGTAACACTGGCTCGCCAAAGGCGCCGTTACCTAGACCACATTTAGAAAAGCTGGGAATCTGGAAGCCGTCCCTGGAGCTTTTGCTCTGGGAACACGTACCTTAGCAGCAGTCCAGGGATCTGGAAAGTATTGTCGGCTCCAGAGCCATCTTGCCCCTCCTGGGCTCTCTACTAGCCCTAGACCCATAAAGCTACAGAATCGATCCCGTGACCACATCATCACTCTTGCCAGCAAACTCAGCAGAAACGCAAAAGGGAGAAACCCTGCCTTGCCCCAGTGTCGGGTTTTGTGCAGCCCATCTGACTGCAGAGGCAAATTCTCTAACCCCAGCTTCAGGGGGCTCTGATAGGTGTAGATGTTAGCTTTCCTACCTCAGCGGTTCAGAAAGGCTCACGAGGGGGAACCGCACCCCTGACAAAATCCCCAAGCAAAATTCTAACAAGCCTGAAACAGATGACCTTGTTTCTTCTTGGATTTGGAATAAATGTAGTTCTTGGATGCCTCGCAGTTACAAAATGTTAATAAGCTGCATTCTGAGCCTAGCATCGGCTTAAGCACCATGTTTTTTCCCAGCTAACTGCCATTGGGTTGAGCCTAAACTATTTCTTGAGCTTTCTTCCTGATGTGGTCAAGGGCTGAATTCTAAGCAAAGTAAATTAACTTCTAGGGATTTATGAACTGAAAGGTTCTACAAACATCCTTTTAAATAATGTTTACATTTATTTAAAGTAGTTTTGAGGGTAGGCTTCCTATGTCTCAATGGAGGAGGTAAGGAAATATTTCAGATACTACGGATGTAAGGGAGGACTCCTATTTCCTTGAGCATTTTTTGTTTTACCTGTTTCCTAGAAAATGTATTGATCTTTTTATTTACATTAACTGACAAAGAAGCCAGATAATATCCTGTTTACGTATAACAATTTTCCAAAATAATGGATATTAAAGTGGATTATGTGCAAGGGAAAAATAGAATGGATGAGAACCCAGAGGTGCCCCTATAAAGACCCAGAGGTGCCCCTATAAAGACCCAGGTCCCTGGGCAAGTGGTGCCACATATGTACAAATTCTCTGATGAGAGACCCACAACCACATTACATGGTTTAGCATTTTTTAAAGTATGGATTAGTCAGAGAAAGACTTTGTACTTCTTAGTTGCTTATGTTAATGGTTTGACTTTTATTTTTTCTATTTATTTATTTATTTTTTCAACGTGTTTTGTTTATTTTTGGGACAGAGAGAGACAGAGCATGAACGGGGGAGGGGCAGAGAGAGAGGGAGACACAGAATCAGAAACAGGCTCCAGGCTCTGAGCCATCAGCCCAGAGCCTGACGCGGGGCTCGAACTCACGGACCGCGAGATCATGACCTGGCTGAAGTCGGACGCTTAACCGACTGCGCCACCCAGGCGCCCCAATGGTTTGACTTTTAAAAGCAAAAATGAGGGGTGCCTGGGTGACTCCATCCACTGAACATCCAACTCTTGATTTGGGCTCAGGTCATGATCATACAGTTTGTGGGATCAAGCCCCACATCAGGCTCTGTGCTAACAGTGCAGAGCCTGCGTGGCATTCTTTGTCTCCCTCTATCTCTTCCCTAACCCTGATCATGTGGACACATGCATGTTCTCTTTCTCTCAAAATAAAGAAATAAACTTAAAAAAAATTAAAAATAAAAGCAAAAATGAATTGTTCACAAAGATGTTCAATAGATTGAAATACCCAGGGGGAGGAAACAAAAGTTACTCTAACCACATTCAGAACCTCAAGAAGGTACAATCATGAAAAACTATTTAAAATTTAAAATTGTTCTTTAATTGTTCTCTACACTTGGGCACATGCCAACGAGTACTTTGGAGATAAAAGAGCCCATTCACAAGTGAACTTTTTGAAATGACCTTTGGAGCTCAGGGTATATACCATTTGCTGCTGAGGTGCTTACCTTTATAGTCTGCCTTTCCCCAGGTTTGGTCCACACACTGCCAAATTGGAAAGGGCAACGAGGAAATTCAGAGAGAAAAAGGTCAAAGCTCAGACTTGGACACTGTGACTGAGAACTGTGTAGCCCATATCACGTGGTTTAGCAGTGATGCCTATGGTCCTTGTCACTGCCTCCATTCCTCTGCATTTCTCGAGTTCCTCACAGCTCTGGGGTTAGTCCCGGTCCATGTATGTTGTTAAATAATTGACTTACCCTTCTTAACTTGACTAACTGTGGTCTTTGTACTTACACATCTAAAAGCATATAAGTTAATAAACAGTGTATTGTTCTAGTATAAAGAATAACAACCAAAAAGAGGAGTAGAGGAAAAAAAGGCAAAGAAATGGTTAAGAGAAAAGGGGAACTAATAGCAATAGGTGAGTGAAATTCAATGTTCAATTTGCAGAAAACATATACTCCTTTTCTTGGATGTGCTGAGTGAATCCATAAATCTCTTCTTCCAGCATATGGGGTTGACCTACCCACCAACTTTCCAACAGACGAATGTCTCCACCCAGCTACTCGCTCCAGAGTTTTAGTTATTGAGTCAAATGCCTTGGCCATTCTAAGAAAATTCCACAAGTAACAATTACTGTACTTGGCAGGCAGCCTGGTAATACCCGGCTGGAACTTTATTTTTTTATTGATTTAAAAATACATTTCTAAAATATTTCTCAGATCTATTGCTACTTAGGAAAGTGTATTATTATCAAAACATAAAGTGAAGAAAGAGCTAGAAGTAAT
The DNA here is from genome assembly GCF_023721935.1 of Panthera uncia. Lineage (NCBI taxonomy): Eukaryota > Metazoa > Chordata > Mammalia > Carnivora > Felidae > Panthera > Panthera uncia. The sequence continues at coordinate 16,827,439 of NW_026057577.1, read as the reverse complement.
TTTGGCAAATGAGTAGATAATAGTATTCTAAATCAGTATGTTATTTAATTATAATCTAAATGTAATTGAGTCCCTGTCCCCAAATGGCCTATTTTCAAATAGTAAATAAAAGCAGTTGGAATCTTCAGTAAGTCTCTTGGTGGGGGAAAATGCCTACAAACAGATAGTGTGTTGTTAATACAAGCCACATGACTTAACATTCTTTTTAATGGATAGTTTTCTTACTCCTCATCTCTTTATAAATTTCATCTCAGCCCCTCAGCATGGTCTTTCCACTGCTATCCTCTCTCTCATCTTCCTCCTCTGGAGGAGACGGACCCTGCGCCCAGTCTATAACCAACAGCTCGAGCTGCATAGACAGACCATCCCTGCTGCATGACTTTCCCTCTGTCACGTTTACTCTTGTCCTGTGCTTTGACTATTTTTCTCATAAGAATCATCCCATCACTCCAACTCTGCATAGAAAATGAGATGTAACCAGTAAGACTTTTTTCTCCTTGGAAGAGAACAAAGCAATGAGGGAGTCTCTGGATATTTGCCAAGTACACACTTCTATTTTCTCTGTTACCTTTGGCCCACTTAGATCTTTATTCCCACTACCAAGAGGAGAATGCCATATGTGTTTGTACAACTCACCACCACCAGGCATCACACGCCAACCTGGTTTTCTTCTTTGCTTGGGTCAGACAGGTTACTACCATGTGCTGAGGAAAGTGTAGCACGCCTGTGTCCATTTAAGTTTCTCCTATAAAACTGGAAAGTAGATGCATCAGCAGTTAGATTTTAACGCCCACCCAGTGTCCTTATTTTCAGTAACACGAGGATAAAGGTGATTTCACATAATTCTTTCTATTACATGGGCATGTGACCACTAGATAACCTGCACCAACAGAAGTGAGGCAGTATGGGGCCATGAAGAGCCATCAAAGTTTTGGGGAATCAGAGGTGGTCCAGAGCACTTTTTCTCCTATTCTAGGTACTATCAACTGTAGGGAATTGGGTAGCTGGAAAATTATACTGCTGTTAAATGAGGAGAACCCTTCCCAACCTGGCACTCCTCTAGTAAGATATGGTTAGAAACCTCACTTTAAATAAAACAACGCGCCTAACGAGGCTGAGTCAGCCTTGCCTCATCCCTTTCTCTTGAAGTCCTCCCTAGATCTGGGGTTTAGCCTCCTTCATGTGTAATGCTCTTGTAGGGCAGCTACACTCAGCTCATGGTCTACTTCACTAACCACAAACATTCAAGGAGATTCTGAGTGACTATAGTAAACATGAAGCCTGCTTAATGTATTCTCCAGTCTAAGGCTGTTTAACAATTCTTCCTAATCAGTCCTTCCCTCAGGAACTTGATCCTGGCAATTAGGAGCCTATATCAGACTCTATTGCCCCCTAGAGGATGACTCATTTCAGTGGTTTTCTGTAGGAACGCAAGAGCAGTTTCTCCCCACTCACAGTTAGGAACTTGACATATGACCTCCAGCAACACTCCATCCTGCCATACACTCATTCCTGAGCAGTGAGGAAGTCCACTATGGAAAGGAAAGTATTGTGTGGCTTCAAGCCCACAAGACCTATAGAAAACATTTTTCTGTCTGCAAGGAGGTCTACTAAAGCAGTTTTAAGTCATTTGCTAGCCACACCTAAAATTCCACTTCTTGGGTTCCTGGTGAGACACCTCCCAAGAATTTCTCAAATTCCTAGTAGTAAGCAGCCTGCATCAGTAAATCCAGAAGCTGTTTGACTTCAAGTGTCCCAGTGGAAGCCATGTTCTGAGGACAGGAAATTTTCAGAAGGGGAGTAGAAACATTTAAATAATAGGGGCGCCTGGGTGGCTCAGTCGGTTAAGCGTCCGACTTCAGCCAGGTCACGATCTCGCGGTCCACGAGTTGGAGCCCCGCGTCGGGCTCTGGGCTGATGGCTCAGAGCCTGCTTCCGATTCTGTGTCTCTCTCTCTCCCTGCCCCTCCCCCGTTCATGCTCTGTCTCTCTCTGTCTCAAAAATAAATAAACATTAAAAAAAATTAAATAAATAAATAAATAGATAAATAATAAAAGCATGTCTGCTATTGTCTTCTTTTCTTTTAGGAAAAATTGTTACAAAAAGTTGAGACAAATACCAAGCAACCGAGAGTCTGTTTAGAATGGATTAAAAACCAAGCTCAGAGATCCCCTCATTACAATTCTACATAAATCTAGTTCTACATGAGAGCATCCTGTCCCCAAAATTGACATTTTGCCCAGTACGTCTCCACATTTCACTGGCTTTCAGTATTACTCTAAAAACTACTGGCACTTTTTTGGGACCATTTTCTCATTTATAACCATTCTGTTAGTAGTATGGCAGGCATGGGGTAAGTATGTAGTTCTAGTAATTATTATATACTAGCCTCAAAATTCTAAAAAGTGGTCCTTAACACGTGACTCAAATAGAACTTGGGCTCCATGCCAACTCAGCAGGATGTCAATTCAATAAACAAAAGTCAATCATCCTAATAGCAATTAAGCAATTAGAAACTTTAGTCAATCTCCAAGGAAAATGTCAAAATAGGGGGTACATTCTTAAGACATAGACAGTTTTCTTATAAAATCTCTTTAGACATCACACAGTCTCAATCTCTAGCCAATATGAAATAAACATTGAATATTTAATACAGATCTCTGTTCTCAGAAATTAATTTAGAGCACCAGCATGACAGAAAAATCTTTTTGTTAGAGGTGATTCAGAATAATGCAGCACATTGTAGCAGTATTTTATTTAGTGGTCCCTTAGTATCATCAGCAAAGTATATTATTTTCTTCCAGAAATAAATGACTTAATAATAATACCCATTTATCAATACAGAAATGAGCAAATTTTGTCAATTCATTCTCACTAATCACTTATTTAAACTGATTATTGTTTTTTTAAGGTTTATTTTTGAAAGAGAGAGAGAGAGAGAGAGAGAGAGAGAGATGCAGAAAGAGATGGAGACACAGAATCTGAAACAGGCTGCAGGCTCCGAGCTGTCAGCACAGAGCCTGGTGCAGGGCTCGAACCCACGAACCATGAGATCATGACTTGTGCTGAAATCAGACGATTAACTGACTGAGGCACTCAGGTGCCCTAAAACTGATTATTAGTACAAGGTTATAGCACAGTAAAAATGTATTGATAAAAAAAAGCAGTAATTTCTGTTTCTGTTTACTCTTTGTTCCTATAGCTACTTCTAGGCAATATTTTTCCATTTTGAAAGCAAGCCTTTAATGGAGACACTTAGAGAAAAGCCTATTTGATTGTGTACATAAGTGTCAACACAAATTCTGCTGTAGTAATTTGTGGATTTCCTCTGTGGTTTGCTTGAAAGATCACTAAATGATCATTTAGCACTTCACATATGAAAATATCACCATTTGGAATACAGCTGGAACTGCTCTTAGCAGGGCTTTGTTATTTCCCAGGACAAGTCACAGCATTTTTAGGAACCCTATCTCAATGCTCATGCATGTATTTTGCCACATAAGCTTTGCAGTTTACTGTTAGATCATCTTCAAGTTTCTTCTCATCTCATTTACAATTCATCACATAGTTATGTGATAGTTATGGCTGCCTAAACACCATTCTCAATAAAGGGCAGTGCACAAAATATCCAAAATGTCCTAAGAAGATGTGAATAACAGTTCAGTTGAATGAATTATTCAATTTATAAATGAAAATTTAAATAGGATAAGGCTAAAATTCTTTATTATAGAACTGCTTTGTTTACAATTAAGTTACCCTTACCCTTTTTAAGTTAAGAAACATGTAGGTATTGGTACATGTAAATGTGAGAGCCTGACTAAACTCAGCTTGGTGTGGTCAAGTATTGGGTAAGATTTCCCATTCACCTCCGCCAAGACCCTGTCATTTTAGTGAGATTAAGCTTCCAATTGCTTCAGCCCAAGACCTCTGAAGCAGATGCTCTACTAGTCTGGTTAAATTATGCCCATTTCTCTCCCAAGTGAGAAAACACAAGTTCCCATGCTGAGACAACTGAAGGGATTTTTCATGTGGTACACTGATTCTGGGAGTGTAATACATGTTTGTTGAAACCATACCAAGCTGAGACAAAGTATTCTTATGATTAATGCTTATTAACATGTATTGAGAACAGATATTGTACTTGGTCCATACACAATACATAAAGTCACCATTCCTACAGATGGAAATAAACAGCTTGGATGAATATATTGATGAAATTTATATCCTTATGGAAATGATAGTTCAGTTGGGAAGACAGACACTGAACATGTAATTACAGGCGAGGCCAGCTTTACAAAGAAGGGCAGTATACTATATATGAGCAAAAGATAAGGAACTGACATTGTCTAGAGGTTAAGGGAAAGTCTCCAGAAAGAAATTCTGAATTGAGACTTGAAGGAACTGATGAGGCTGGTTAGCAAAAAAGAAGAGGGAAGTGTGGTTTATGTAAAAAAGGTCCTGTTGGAAAAAGGGCAGTTTGGCCTGGAAATTGCAACAAATAGTAGCAGGTGTAAAGGACATAGCACTGTGAGGAGAAGGGGGTGGTGGTACCCTTGAACCCGAGAGGTAGGCAAGAGTAGGGTCCATGAGGCATGGGGTTTCCACTTTATCTTAAGGGGTGTGAGATTCTCCTAAACCATTGTAATGACAGGAATGATATGGTCAGAAGTGTGTTTGTAATAAAATCATCCTGGCTGCTGTATGGAATATGTGAATGGTGGGCATGGGTGAATATGGGAAAATTGGTTAGGAAGTTATTGCCTAAGAGAGAGACAATTGGTGATGTGGACAGGGGCATTTGAAATGAAGATGGGGAGAAGTAAATGCCTAAAAAATTAAAGCAGATCCAATGAACAATTTGGTGGGTTGCATACTGAGGGTAAAGGACAGAGCAACTTGCAGGATGACTTCCTGGTATCTGGATTAGCCAGATGGGACTGTGGTTATTAAGATAAATGACAATAAAGGAAAAACTAAGGGGCAGAAAAATAATGTTTAGACATATTATATACTAAAAGTTTTGGAATAGATCCATATGTATTAATGTATTATTAACCATTCATTTAAAAATTATTTCCTTCTTATTCCAGGATTAAGCACAACTTTCATATATATAAATATTGCTCCTTCCTCCTCTTGTGAAACTCTTTAATTACTCTGTGTGGGGTTAAAATTATTTAAAAAGTAACTATAACACCTTATAATATTTTATCTTTTAATGAATTACCATAACTATTTGAAGTATTAATATTTTAGATGAAAGAACAAATGAATATTTTTGAAAACGTCTGGCCATTTTCAATATTCTGATTATGTGAAATGAATTATTCATGTTCTTTTCAATAGATTTTTTTATGGTCAAAATTATTTTCCCCAATAAAATGATTCATTCACAGACAGAATAAAGTATGTATCATATATATCTCTGAGAAAAAGATATAACTGAATATGAGTGACTTCATGTGAAAATAGCAGAAGAACCACTCAGCTAACTCAAAGATTGTGAAATAACAGTATGTGCATTCTTTTAAGCACAATGTTTTGGGTTGGTTTGTTATATAGCAAAAGTTAACTGATATGGAATTGTTTTTTTCATTACCTATTTCCTAAAATGGCCTATATAGAATCATTCTGGGTATTTCCTGATATTTTCTTTCTCTTATTTACATCCATCACACCTCTTCTGCAGTGTCTTGTTACTCTGCTCCCTAAATCTTAAAGAAGAAAAGTTTTTAAGAAGTTAAAAAATCAATTTATAAAATCAGTAGTATTACCATAAACTAGCAACAAACAACAAGAAAATTAAATTTAAATATTTTCAGTTACAATAACCTCAACACACATAAAATACTTAGGAATAAATTTAAAACAAAAGACACGAATGTAATGTTCTATACTGAACATTACAAAACAGTGCTGAAATAAATTAAAGAAGACCTGAATAAGTGGAGTGATATACCATGTTCATGGATTGGAAATTTTATTTATTTATTTTGAGAGAGAGAGAGACACAGAGAGCATAACTGGGAGGGGCAGAGAGAGAGGAAGACAGGTAGAATCCCAAACAGGCTCCACACACACTATCAGTGTGAAGAGCCTGATGCAAAAACTTGAACTCATGAAACTGTGAGATCATGACCTGAGCTGAAATCAAGAGTTGGACGCTCAACCAAACAAGCCACCCAGGCAGCCCTAGAAAACTCATGTTATTTAAATATAAATGGTCCCCAAACTGATCTATAGATTCAATGCAACCTCAGTCAAAATTTCAGCAGTATTTTCGGTAGAAATTGACAGGCTGTTTCTCAAGTGCAAGTAGAAATGCAAAAAACCTAAAACACTCAGAATATTTTTAGAAAAAAATGATAAAATTGGAGGACTTTCACTACTTAATTGCAAGACTTACTATCTATGATAATCAAGACAGTGTGGTACTAGCATAAGAATAAGTAAATACATCAGTGAAAAACAGTAAGAAGTCCAGAAAGAGATCTACACATTTAAGGCAAATTGATTTTTGAAATCGGTGTCAAGGGGCCTCTTAGAGAAAGAATAGTCTTTTCAAAAAATAACGCTGTATCAACTGGATATCCATGTGGAAACAAATAAACCTCAACTCCTATCTCATACTATATCCCCCAAATATTTCTAAATGGATCACAGACCTACAGATAAAGTTAACTCATAAAGCTTTTAGAAGAAAACATGGAAGAAAATCTTGTGAACTTGGGCTGGAAAAAGATTTCTTTGACAGGATATAAAAAGCACTAACCACAAAAGAAACAAACTGGTAAACCAGATTTTATCAAAATTACAAACTCCTGTTCTTCAAAAGACATAATTAAGAAAATGAATAGGTAAGCCACAGAGAAAATATTTGTAATACATACGTCTCACGTAAGTCTGTATCCAGAATATATAAAACACTCTTACTCCTCAGAAGGAACATAAAAAAATTAAAAATTGGGCAAAAGGTCAAAACATATATTTCACAAATGTGTAGCGCATGAAAAATAGCACACAAAAGAAATGCTCAAAATCATTAGTCATTAAAGAAATGCAAATTAAAACAACAATGAAATACCATTATACAGGCAATTGTTAAAATGGAAAAAGACTGAGCTATCAGGGGATGCCAAGGATGTGGAACAATGGGAACTTTTTATGTAGCTTCTATGAAGGTAAATAATACAATTACTTATAAAAATATTTAATAGTTCCTTATGAAATTAAACATGTACCTACTCTAAAGCTGCAGCAATTCTGCCCTTAAGTATTTATCACAAAGAAATGAAAAAATACATCCACAGAATTATTTGTAGATGAATGCTCATATCAGCTTTATTCATAATACCGATCTGGAAAACAAATCATTGTATGTTCATAACATGAAATACTACTCACTAAGAAAAACAAATGAACCTCTGATTGAGCAACATATGTATGAATTTAACAGACATGCTGAGCAAAGGAACAGACACAAAAGGGTACCCTCTGTATAATTCCCAACCATATGAACTTCCAGAGGAGATAAAACTAGTCTAAGTGGAAAAAATAATTCAGAACTGTGGTTTCCTGGGGCAAGGGTGGAGTGGGCTCACGGGGACTTTGTGAAATAATAAGGAAATAACCTGTGTATTGACTGTGGTGCCAGTTTCAAAGGCATACCATTTGTGAAAATTCTTCAAAGTATACACTTAAAAATTATACGTTTTAATTTATTTAAATTATATCTCAATAAAATTTATTTTTTCAAGGAATGTTCATGCCCCAAAGTAACAAAATGGGCACTTTAGAAAGTAAAGACTGTTTCTGTTTCTATATATATAGAAAGCCTTTTAGCTTGATTGTCTATATACAAATAGTCTTTGTTGACTTTTCAAGTTGAATACCCAAGTACCAAGTAGTAACAATGGTCATTATGTACTTAGTGCCTGCTATAAGCTAGAATCTCTGCCATACACTTACATTTAATCCACACAACAATCCTGCAAGGTAGGACTTACTATCTTTATTTCTGGTGGAGTAACTTAAGTCTCAGGATAAAGTAATTCGTCCACGAACTACTTAGTAGTAAATAGTAGAGGTAAGAGTTTCTCCAGGGACTGTCGGTCTCCATCACCCAGCTTCCTTCTACTATGTGCCACCTTCCATTTGACTTGTATGTCACACCTATTCCAAAGCCATTTAACTACAGGCACTAGGTAAGTAGTCACTGCTCATCTACTCATTTAGTTGGCCTGCCCACAATCTCCTTATCGTGTAACCTTTAATAAGCCTAATTTCTCCAATAATTAACACACTGAAAATCCCCCCAAAATTGATACTTACCTCCTTTCTACCTCACATGGCAAGAGTTTCATATAATGTGTATCATAGGATAGAGCTGGGTTCAAGGTCCAGCTCTGTCAGTTTTTAACGGAGCACGTTACTTAATCTCTCTAAGATTCAGCCCTTTATCCATTAAATCAAAGTATTAACAACTACTTTCACTGGGGTATTGTGAGGATAAAATGAGGTAATGCCCTTAAGCATTATGCATTGTGCCAAAAACGTAGTTAATGACAAGAAATAGAAATGTGTCTTATTAATGAGAAGACAGGTATTGTCCTTTTAGAGAGGGTGCTTATTTTTCTTATTATTGCATATTTCCTTATTATTTCCTTCCTCTGCTAGGGAACAATTTAGCAAGTGTGGAAAGGCTCTGGGTAGTCAACTCAATCATTCCAGCACTGGCGATTCCTTAGCTGTGGATCATTTTGATGTATGTATTCATTTAAGATTTTTCACTTGATATTTACTATCTACATTTAATATTTTTCAATATGCCACTGTTACAGGCCCCTGTACTAATTACTTGCAAAAACTTACATAGACCAGGGTCAATAGAGTATAAAAGATGGGTCAGTGTAGAAAAACCTGTCTGGTTCCCATACACATGTCCCATAAACTGACAGTTTCTACCACTCCTCAAAGAGTGGTCTTTGAGTGGTCAAACTGTCCAGAGGAGTGGAAAAACTATCCAGGGCCATTAGATGACCTGTAGGAGACACTACTACCAAAGACTTTATGAATTTCAGTTTTTCTCTTTTTATCACCTACCTTCTGGAAGAAATTACTATGATCCATGAAACAGCAGAAAGGTACAAAAATAAAACAGGTAGAAGGCAAAAAAAAACACCCATGTTTACAACAATGTCCTAACTGTAACTAACTGGGTGTGCTTTAAGAGACTCCCACTGCTTTAAGAACCATTACATATAAAGCTTTGATTCTGTGCTGAAGGTGCTATATCATCAAGAGGAAGTAGATGGTTTAAATGAGTAGTGTTCTAATAATAACAAAAAGAGAACGAACTATGATTCTCAAAACTGATGTCAAGTAAAATCAGGAAACAGGTTTTTTCCTTCATAGCCTCACCAAATCTTCCTTCCACTCTGCCTCTACTCCAAACACACATAACACTCTCAAATGTTTTGAGATCTATTTCTTTGCAGGGGAGGAAAAAAAAAACCCCTCCATATAATTTGGATTAGGTTGTTAGTAATTTGTTGTCTTGTTCTTCCGGGCCCTAGGGTTAAGTTAAAACAGAGAGATGACTCATGATCGGCTGCAATCATTGCATGTGATGGGCAAAGAAAGAGATGCCCGAGTTAAGCATAAACGTCCTCCCAACTTCTAACCCACCCTCTCAGAGGATCACACCCAGGTTATATGAAATTCAGTAACTTCCAGGGTTCTAGGACGGTAGAATGCGGGAAGAGATGAGGGGCAGCTAATAGACCAGGACGTGGACTGAGGAGATCGGTGGGCTCTCCGTTAGAAACAGAAATGAGCCTAGTACATTGCACGGTGAGACGAAGAGTTGCTTCTTTGCCATTGGACAGTCCATCAGGCCCAGTCAAATCACTTGGACTTCACTCATGGGCAGTTTTGCCAACTGGCTGACCCCTCATTTTTGTGGTCAATATAACCAAACTACTGTGAACTCTGGGTTCAGTGAATTTCAAAGAGTCATTCTCCTATCATAAGTTCATCTCTTCTCGTTTTTCCATTTTGTTATAAAGACTACCATTATTTACTTAATCACATATGAATATGCAGACAGACACTAGAATGAAATCCTTTTCCATTCCCTAGGGTTAAGTTCCACATTTCCATTCCCTAGGTGGCCCAAGGGGATGGGTAACCAAACAAGATATATTTAAAATTCATAATTTCTGGAATTCTTCTACTCAGTCTGTTTACAGATTTTTTTTTTCAGTTCCGCCTTGACACACAGACAAGTGTGTACCAACTGTCTACTTTTTATATTTGGGTGAGTACCTGGAGGTGGTAATGTGGCATAAGACAAGAATGAGGAGAGAAAACAAGCACACTGTGAACTTTAAGGCGAACTCACTCTCTTCCATTTTACTCCAAGTCAAATGATTTCTAGCTCTTGATTTCACTCTGGTTACCCTTTCTGAACTACTTGTTAAAAATGTGCCTCTTATTCACCTCTCAAGACCCACCTTGTGTTGACGGCATACTTCCCTCTTTCCTCGTTTTCCCCTACGCACCTCCAAATTCCCACCTTCTTTATTTGATTCCCTGTGGTGCTTCCCAGGGACGTGGCCCCAAAGCACATAAGCACATTCGTCTTTACCAAAGAACAAGTTTGATATGAGCTTCCTGAGCCCCAAACAAAAGAATTAATGCTCAGCCTGAGTTCTTTGACTATAGCATTAGTGTTCTGGCCTTGGTCATTCAACAGCACTGTTATATGGTTTGGGCTTCTTGCATAATTCTACTTTCCATTTATATGAATTATCCCAGAACTATAAATACAGTTAACAAACATGGTGTACATAGCTTTAGGGCAAATTCCACTTCTTGGTCAATGGGCCAAACAATATTTCTGTTTAAATGCTTGATATTGATCGGGTACCTGGCTGGCTCATTCAGTAGAACAAGCGACTTTTGATTGCAGAGCAAGCGATTCTTGATTGAAGGGTTGTAAGTTTGAGCCCCATGTTGTTTGTAGAGATTACTTAAAAATGAAATCTTAAAAAAAAATAAATTCTTGACTTTGATAGCCTAGAATAGAAAAAGAGAATTAGTATCATTTCAACATTCTTCTGCATATGGTATATGCCATATGCAGAACTGTCTATGAAAAGAAAGTACCAAGGTCAAAGTGGAATCAGATATGGCTCTTAGCAAAACTAAAATGCTAAAGGTATTTTGATGTAGCTACCATTGTTGTTGTTGTTGTTGTTGTGATTGTCATTATTGTTATTATTTCAGTGTATAGAAGGAAGTGTGGTTTCTCCAATTTTGTGAATAATAGTTTTGTCATTGAACAGAGAGCACAATGTGTGGCTAGACTGTCTCCTATAGGGCTTGCACACACTTTACATTGTCCCCCATGTGGTAGCCATATGTTTGTTTTCACCTGGCTGAGTCTTAAGTCACAGAGAGTTTAGAGAAAGTGGAAGAGAGAGAAAACTAAGTAAACACCTCATTAGGATGGGTGACAAAGGGTAATGTGTCTTCTCCCCTAAAGTACTATGTGTGTGTTTTAAAGAAAATAAAAATAAATATTGAATACCAAAAATAAAGATTGCATACCACTATTGTTCTAGTTATTTATACTCTAGTTATTTATACTTGTACTGATAAGAATTTTTAAGTCTGTTAGAGCAAATTTGAAACAAATGATAACCCTCATTCAGCTATAAATTCTCCAAATGAGTGCATCAGTTGACATTCATTGAGTATTCATGAGTGTAAATCAGCATTATGATATATTACACTTCAGAGCATAAGTGTATTCAAGAAATATTTGTAAAACAAAAATGTAGACTGAATTTCAGTGAAGGGAAATCTATAAAAAGGGAAGATAGTCTGCAGACTCTAACTCACATAAAATACATCCAATGTTTTAAAGTCCAACTAAAGGAGTAATTTAATGAAATATTAATAATCATAATGCAACATTATAGTGAATGAATTGAAAGTTGCTGGAATTACTTAGACACACAAAAATCAGCAGTTTTAAAGCTAGGAAAAAACACTTCAGAGAGAATTTGGGTTAACCCTCGAGTCCTACAGATAACTAACAGCCAGGGAAAGTAAATCAGCTGTCCGAAGATACACAGCTTTTCTTATTTGAGCACCAGGATGGGAAACAAGAGTATTTTACTCAACATCCAGCATAAACTGTCTACCCTCCCATTAAGGGCTGCTCTGGTCTGCCAATCCGACGGTCACATCTCACAGAAAAGATCTTGCCTCAGCGATGTGTGGTCAACCACTGGCAGTTATGAGACTCTTTCCTGAGGAATAAGCTGTTCATGGGCAGATGAGAGATAATTACAAATTATACTCTCTCCCTTCCTGCTTCCCCCATCATTCGGCCTGTCCATCCAAATTATATACACCTGTTTCTTCTTTTTAATCCATCTTCTCTTAGGGGGGTTGGAGAAATTGAATAGTTTAAGCACTGCAGAAAGTCTATAAAATGTCTCTGACTTTCAGAAAGAGATGCGGCACTGTCCACCTGCCATCAGTGGGATTTCCACTTGCATTTTTGCCTTTATCATATAAGCAATAGACTTGCCAATCCACTGAGAAGCGTTCATCTGAAACTCTTTTGTAACCAAGGATGCTGTGCAGTCATGGGCAGAGCAAATCTAGCCTGACTGAAAAAGAACTAAACCCATCATGTTTGGTGCAGAGTCATGAGATCTGATTATCTGAGAGAACCAATCACAACCCCCTTCAGTGTCAGCCATGGTTCTTAAGTGGCAGATAACAGCAATTGACTCTGACCATGTCATAACAGCTACACACACACACACACACACACACACACTGGAAAAATTGTGTGTGTGATTCTTCAGGAAAAGCTGAAGAATCAGTTCTTGGAAGGTACTGGCCTGAAACAGCTCAAGGGCAGTCTGTGTAGCAAGAAGTCATAGAAACTTTCTCCAGTAGTGGGAAGGGTGAATTCCAACATTTTTGACCCTTGTGTCCCCCTGCTCATAATCCAATTGTAGGGAGATGGTTTGATGAGCCAAGCTCGGATCTCACTGCCATTGCTCGAAGTGGCAAAACTCTCATGAATTCTCAGTAAGTCCCACCATGCAGTTGAATAGGAGAGTTTTACCAAAGGAAAATACAGTTGCTCTTACCAGAAAATAAATAAATAAATAAACAAACACATAAATAAACAAATAAATAAAGGAAGGAAGGAAGGAAGGAAGGATGGTAGGCATTCGAGTCAGCAGCTGTCCACCACATCATCAAAATGTGGTGATTAGGGGCACCTGGGTGGCTCAGTCGGGTGAGTGTTTGACTTCACTCAGGTCATGATCTCGTGGCTTGTGAGTTCGAGCCCTGCAACCGGCTCTGTGCTGACAGCTCAGAGCCTGGAGCCTGCTTCAGATTCTCACTCTCTCTCTCTCTCTCTCTCTCTCTCTCTCTCTGCTCCCCGCCCCCACCCCCCGACTCATGCTCTGTCTCTCTCTCTCAAAAATAAATAAACATTAAAATTTTTTTTTAAATGTGGTGGTTAAATACAGAGAGACAGAGACCAACAGTGACAGACGAATAATGAAGTATATGTAGACAACATCTCAATGATGAGACCAATAAAAAGGTTATTAAAGCCTGGTTTTGAGTCACAGCTTTAAATCAGGCTGGTTAAAGATTCTTTTTTTTTTTTTTTTCATTGAATGCTTCCAACACTACCTAAACCCTTCCTCCTATGTGAATAACTGCTCCATGAAACATCTCTTTCCAGTGGGCATTACTTACCTCCAACCCATCTTCCACCCATTCTTGCCTGGCCACTCCTACTCCCTTGTCCTTACCAGAATCTGAACCCCAAGGCTGTTTCTTCAGCACCCTCTTTGTTTACACTGGAAGATCAAACAAACACCATAGGGTGTTTTATGGGACTTTTCAGCATTTAACAAACAGTGATTTAATTATAAATTCCAAAGTCTATCCTCCTAAATAGTCGTACAAGGAGAAAAGTCAGATAAAATGCTTCTTTGAAGCTGCCTTCTGAGTGCTATAGCTCGCCTTGCTGAAATATCCTGGGAGACACTGTCCAGAAGAAGGATGGTTCTTCACTCCCACTCACAGTACAAATCAGGCCGGCATTTTGAAAAAGAGACAGGTTTATTCATCCCTTCAGCGTTAGATGGCTTGGTTCCCTGCAAAATTTCACTTTTGGTTATTAAAATATTCACTGTAGGAAACAAATTTGTAACCCATTTCTCATATTACCTACACACAGAAAAACAAAATCTGATATCTCAGGGTTTATTTGCCGAGGGCGCTTCCCATAAAAGCGAGTGAGTATGCATTGGGAAATTTGTCTGGTTAACTCCTTATGGATAAACGTTAGTCACAATCGTCCCTCCCCGCCCCCTCTTCCCCGACTCTCTCGCCCCCAGCACCCTCCCCACCTCCCGACTTCCCGCCTCTCCAGGGCTGGTGACCTAATAGCATTTTTCTTCGTGCATATTTTGGCGTCGCCCCACGGCCTGGCTGCCTTCGTCTGTCTGAGTCTTTTGAAATTCCTGCATGTTCGCCCCAGATTAAGCCGAGTGTGTCTCAGGATGTGTGTTCCGTTTTGTTCTTTCCCCTTAACGCTGCCTGTGCAACGTGTCTGGGGGGAGGAGGACAGGACGGGGAGGGAGGGGCAGAGGCGAGGAGCTGTCCGCCTCGCACGTTTCCAATCGCATTACGTGAACAAATAGCGGAGGGGCTGCCGGGCCAGAACTGCTTGTGTAACTTTGCAAACGTGCCAGAAAGTTTAAAATCTCTCCTCCTTCCTTCACTCCAGACGCTGCCCGCTCGCCGGGGCCGCCGCGCCGCTCCCCGTCGCTTTCCAGAAAGAAGGACTGGGAAAAAGGAGCCGGGCGGGTGCCACGTCCCGGCAGCCGCCTGTACCGGACGAGGGTCTGCAGCCCACCGTTGGCGTCGCTCGCTGGGGACTGAGTTACCCGCGCTGCGCCCGCCTCCCCGGTTGGAGAGTTGTCCCTCTCTCTCACGTTTGGGCCCCGTTTTTCTGGTCTCCGAGCTACGTCCTCCCGGAGTGGGGACAACCGAGCAAAGGGAGCGATGCGCTTCGCCTGGACCGCGCTCGTGCTCGGGCCGCTGCAGCTCTGCGCGCTCCTGCGCTGCGCCCAGCCGGCCGCCGGCCAGCAACAGCCCCCTCGCCAGCCGCCGGCGGCCCCGGCCGCCTGGCGCCAGCGGATCCAATGGGAGAACAACGGGCAGGTGTTCAGCCTGCTGAGCCTGGGCTCGCAGTACCAGCCGCAGCGCCGAAGGGACCCGGGCGCCACCGCCCCGGGCGCTGCCAACGCCGCCGTCCCGCAGCCGCGCACGCCCATCCTGCTGCTTCGCAACCGCACGGCGGCAGCACGGGAGCGGACCCCGGGCTCGTCGGGGGCCGCCGGCCGACCCCGACCCGCCGCTCGCCACTGGTTCCAAGCCGGCTACTCGCCGTCCGGGGCCCGCGACGCTGGGGACTCGCGCGACGGCAATGGGACGGAGCCAGGAGAGCGCCCGGCGCTCAGTAACCTGAGGCCGCCTAGCCGCGTAGACGGCATGGTGGGCGACGACCCCTACAACCCCTACAAGTACACCGACGACAACCCTTATTACAACTACTACGACACGTACGAAAGGCCCCGGCCTGGGAGCAGGTACCGGCCCGGATACGGTACCGGCTACTTCCAGTACGGTAAGGACCCCCAAGTCGCCCGAAGCAGCCGGGCACCCCTTCCCCAATTCTGGCTCCCCGACGTGGCTGCCTGGGCGCGGCAGGCCTGAGTCCCGCAGATCCGATCCCTCCCCCTGCGCCTGCAGAGGCAGCCCTGGAATCTGGTGCAAACCGCACTCCCAGCCCCTCCTGCTTTCTTTCCACTTTGCTTTGCAGCCCAGGGCGTCCCGTTCTCCTGCTACCCGCAGCCCGGTTGGGAGAAGGGTGAAGGGTAAGGGGCATGGAGGGACCCAAAGCCGGGGAGTGGGGGTGGGGGGCTGGGTTGTCTCACTGCTACCTCTCCCCCTGCCCCCCCCCCCCCATCGCCTGGTGACGTTTAGGTCTCCCGGACCTGGTGCCAGATCCATACTACATCCAGGCTTCCACGTACGTGCAGAAGATGTCCATGTACAACCTGAGATGCGCAGCGGAGGAAAACTGCTTGGCCAGGTACCGACAAGGATCTCCTTGGCCTGGCTACATGCACCCGTCTTGGTTCAGGCGCTGCTCAAGTGCCTGGTTCCCACAGCTCTTGTTCCATGCAGACAAGAGTTGGGCAAATGGGGCAAGTGGAATGCGGAATGTGGTCTGCTGGGCATGCTGACCTGGATGGAGAGTGTTTAACATTTTGAAGATGTCTGTGGGTTCTTCTGTCTTTCAAACTCTGCCACAAATCAGGGAGGTGGAGCAAACCCTTACGGTGGAGAGTTGGGATCTCATGTTCTTTTTCCAAGATCCTCATACTTTGGAGCTAAAGAACTGTACAATAACGTGGAAAAAAAATATTGTAACGGAAGAGCTTGTTAATATCCCCTTAAAAAACGGAGGGCTAACTTGCTCGTGTGGCAGCCCTCAGAGCAAAGCTTCGGTTTTCTTCTTTTGTTTAAGGCCACAGTTTAGCTTCATTGTTTTGGTATTACTTCAGCCAGAATAAGCCCGAGCAAGAGCTTTGTTTTTGAATCCGTCCTAAAATAAAATCATAGCAATTTGGGGAATGGAATCCTCTGACTTTGCCGCTGGGAAACCAGCAGAGGGAGCAAACGATGTTTTGATAGGTCTCATAAAAAAACTGTTCAAGTGCAAAGTGAAAATATTCAGTAGTATTTGAATATGTATCCACACAACATATATTAGAAGGAGCAAAGTAATGTTGATCTGTTCAGCTGGATCTTTCTCCCACTTTGACCCTCTGTAACTGTCAGGCGGAAGGAAGAGAAGAAAACCAAAGTTACCATTTTCATTCCTGAGTCTCGCATCACTTACTCCGCTGCTCTCCCTATGATATTATTACAGTCATGCCATTGTTTTGCAGATAGCAAAGTTACAAAATTATTTATCTAATCTGGGTGTATGCTTTTAGAATTATTTCCTCACTTTAAGAAGAAACAATGTTAAATTCAAAATTCTTTAAAAAAATTTTTTTAAGTTTATTTATTTATTTTGAGAAAGAGAACAAGCAGGGGAGGGGTAGAGAGAGAGGGAGAGAGAAAATCCCAAGCAGGCTCGGTGGGGTCAGCATAGAGACCAATGTGGGGCTTGAACTTAAGAACCATGAGATCACGAGCTGAGCAGAAACCAAAAGTCGGGACGCTTAACCTACTTAGCCACCCAGGTACCCCAAAATTCAAAGTTCTTAATAAGGGCATACTTTTTTCTTTTTTTTTCTTTCTTTTTTTTTTAATTTGCAATCATTTCTACTGATTCATGTGGTTCAACAAGAACTGATTACAAATACAGAATTTACTGATCGCGCATACACATTTAATGCTGATTTTGTTACTTTTTTTTTCACTTTTTAACTGCAGATGTCCCTAGTTGTCATGCATTTACTCATTCCACAAACATTCACAACTGAGATCGGGCCACTTGCCAGGCACCATTCTGGGACCCGGGGATTCAGCAGTAAACAAAATAAGCAAAATGCGCTGGGCTTTTGCAACTGATAGTCTAGTGGGGGGTGGGAGGCAGTCGCCATTATAAACTGGAAAGGTTTTGCTTGTACTTTGTCTTGAGTTAATATCCTGTGGAAATTAAAGTGCTTCCTTTTTCAAAATCACAGCTCAGCATACCGGGCAGATGTCAGAGATTATGACCACAGGGTGTTGCTGCGATTCCCCCAAAGAGTGAAAAACCAAGGGACGTCAGATTTCTTACCAAGCCGACCAAGATACTCCTGGGAGTGGCACAGCTGTCACCAGTAAGTGGATGGGCCTCCTGTCACCAGTAAGTGGGCGGGCCTCCTGTCACCAGTAAGTGGACGGGCCTCCTGGGTACTTGTGAGTTGTTTTTTCCTTTTTCAGGTGGTCCTGGAGGTGAAAAATGCCAAGGTTTAGTTTTTATAGAAGAGGGAGAACACTGCTGTTGGGTATTTCACATTTAGAATTTTCTCTGTGTAATGTGACATCATCAAGGGAATCTGTATTTAAGAAAATACATTAGCTACAAGATCCTTTTATCTTTTAAAATGGAAACTCTAAGTCCAGCTGATTAAAACTGCTATAGGATACAACAGTGGGCTTCATGAGAATTTTATTCCAACATACTACAGGTAAGATTTCTAAAAACAACAATAACAACAACAAAAAACTTGTTAACAACAGCCAAGATCATCTACAGTAAGATAACATTTCAGAAAGACCGCAAGTTGTTAGTAGAAGGATTTATATGCCAATTGCAAAGAAAGAGATGATATACTCCATGAGGTGACAAGGACTGACCTCTGTTTTACAAGGCCTGTATCAAACCCAGGGTAAATGCCTGTTCTGTCCTGAATTTAAAGATCCTTACATTAGGCAATTCTATAATTCGCCTTGGTAACTTGCCCAGGTATTTAATGACAGGAAATTCTGAAGGATGCCCCTTAAACCTTCTGCAATTTGAACGTTTTTTTTTTCTCGTTCTTTCCTTCTGTGAGAAGATAAACAGCTCAGCACCTTTCCTTTAACAAGATGAGAAAAACAGATATGAACACCCAATTTTCTGATCAAGTAGAATTATTTTATTTATAAATAAAAGTTTACACTAGTTAAATAACAGTGGTGGGGAAAACACACCATTATTTCTCCTTTGTATTTGAGTAAAGGTTTTAAATATGTGAGAACTCACTTTTTTAAAAACTCACAGAAACCTCCCAAGAGTGCTCTTCTTTTATTTGGAATGAAACATGAGTACTGGCAGCCAAAAGAAATATACTAGAGAGCATATGGCAAGGTCTACTTAAACACAGATAGTTTAATGTCTATTTCTATTAAATATTCAAAGATGAAACAGGGTATAATAGGAAAGCAAAATGCTCAAAATAAGTCTGTTTTTCCTAAAAGCAAAGTTAGATCGCTGTCCCTGGGGTGGGGAGGGAAAGCTAGCATGAATCTGGCTTTAAGATAAACTTGATCTTGGGGTGCCTGGGTGGCTCAGTCAGTTAAGTGTTGGACTTCAGCTCAGGTCATGATCTCGTGGTTCATGGGTTCGAGCCCCACGTCAGGCTCTGTGCTGACAGCTCAGAGCCTGGAGCCTGCTCCAGATTCTGTCTCTGTCTCTCTCTGCCCCCCCACCCACTCGCACTCTGTCTCTCTCTCTCGAAAATAAACATTAAAAAAAGGTAAACTTTATTTCAATTTCTGTAAGTTTCTTTTTTTAAGTTTATTTACTGTGAGAGAGAGAGAGAGAGAGAGAGAGAGAGAGAGAGAGAATCCCAAGCAGGCTCTGCACTGTCAGTGCAGATCCCGACATGGGCTCACAAAATGTGAGATCAGAGTCGGATGCTCAACCCACTAAGCCACCCAGGCACCTCAAACTTGATCTCAATTTTAATGCGAAAACAAGTGTGGGAGGCAGTGGGGAATTCATCTAAAATCCTCATGGCTTTCTCTGTATGTTCTGTCTCTGTGTTGTGTGGGACATCAGACATTACCACAGCATGGATGAATTCAGCCACTATGACCTACTCGATGCCAGTACCCAGAGGAGGGTGGCTGAAGGCCACAAAGCGAGTTTCTGTCTTGAGGACACCTCCTGTGACTATGGCTACCACAGGCGATTTGCATGTACTGCCCACACACAGGTAGGTTGGCTGCCTGAAATCGGGAACCCACAGGGGGTCATCTGGTCAGGATGGAAAATAATTGGGAAAAGGAAACTGGTGGCTTGGTGATCTGAATTATTCTTAAAGCATTTCCTCATCACAGAAGGTCAATGTGCATGATCGCTATGCTCCACGATGAAAAGTAGTGGTTTAGCCTCTGAAAAAATCCGAATGGTTTCCAGTATCTGCACTCATTCTGTATTCTGTAACTGGCTTGGTAAGTAACTGTGGAAAAGACACCTCTGTGTTCTCCCCTTCAAAACCATTCCTCCCTCCACCTATTAAGTTAGCAACAGAATGGTGATTGGGGCTCGCCAACAAAGAGAAACCTGTTTCTTGAAAAGCTCCTCAAAATCAGTCTCTTTTAAGCATGAAAATAAGAATAGAAGGACACAGTTTCTTTCTCCACGCATATATATTTAAACTACAGTATAATTGATGTCAGATGTCCCTTGGATGGATTTTTAAAAATAGTGCTGACCTCAGCAGTGTGTATGCCTTATAACGGGAAAATGTGTGTCAGTTAAAAGCCAGGCCAGTATTTCCATAAGAAGCCCTCATTTGTAAAAGGACATTATAATTTTACTCTAGCCGGAATCTTGGCAAGGAGTAGTGAATGTACATCAGGCAGGGCACAAAGGGATGAGCAGCTGGTATCTTGGGGAGTAAATTCTAGGGCTGTGGCAGGAAGCTTTTTGGTGACCTAAATGTCACCACTGCTTCTTTCTCTGAGCTTAAAACACCATAGCAATTGGAGGAGGCAAAACGTTCAATTCTACATGCCCTGGAGGCAGCACTTATTGTTCAAATAGAAGATGTAACCTACCCACACATTACACATATGTGGGCAGAGAGGTTCCCTTTTCATTCGGCAATCTCCGGCCCCATAGTAGCCGCCTGCCTATGCACGGCACCTGGAGTTTATTCCCTCCATGTAGGAAAAGAGGCGCTCTGGAAAGCTCTCTGTCGACATATTTGAATTTAGGTCTGTAGGTATTTATAAGACTTCTAGTCTTCCAACTCCTTGGGGTGACCCCATTTCATTATTTATGGTAGCTTTCTCATCAGTTACTTTCCATGTTGTATGTCCTGTTTAAACACTGTTCACCAGGTCTTGTATTACAAGTGATTTTTGTATTCGTGTTTTTCACTAGACCGATGTTTCTTCAACACAGACTTTATTTAAAGGGAAAAAAAATTCTGACAAAGCCCCAATGATAACTTAGACTAGTTGTATTTTAATGTAGTTTAAATGTACCCAAACATAAAAATAGATATAACTTCCTTTTATCTATACTTTCATCTAACTTGTAAGTTCTTAGATAATAAATTTACATGTTCAACACACATGAAACTAGAAACAGTTAAATTAACTTCATTAATTTAATGTAACCAATGGTTCTCTTTTGCTAAAACCAAACAGCGAATTTAGACAATGTTGGCTAAGGTTCTACGTTTCATTTGTGTTTACAGTTTGACTTTGAATATGTGAAATGCCTGTTTGTTTGTTTTTTTTAATGGCCTTAAAAATTCCTGTTCTTGGTGTGGTAGTTCAAATAATCAAAGTTAATCACTTAAATTCTGCCAGCTGATGTACCAGTTTCAGAGCTCTTAAAGCTCTTTTGGTAACAAGGTGATCTTAAGCACCAAAGAAATTTTGGGTGCTGAAATTCAGTGGCAACAAGGAGTTAAAATGATTCCAACATATGCTTTAAAATTTAGTATTCGGATGAAAATATAACAGTTAAATTTCCTCAAGAAGGGGCTAATCGCATCAAGAATATACCTATGGACTCCAATTTGAACAGATTTCCCTAGACTGTAACATTCTGGAGAGCAAGGACTGTACCTTATTGGAATTCTCCTCCTCCAGGCCGGTAGAAGGCACTCATTTCCTCATTGAAGTGAATATCTTAGCAACTCGAGTGATGTGGTATTCATTCATTGAGGCATACATTCATCCCTTTAATTTAATAAAATATTTCAGTGACAATGTGAGAGAGAGGGAGGGAGAGAGAGAGACAGAGAGAGAGAGAGCATGAATAATGTGCTGGTTAAGAATAGGGATCCTGGACTCCTGAATGCCTAAACTCAAAACCATCTCAGCCACTTACCAGCTATATATCCTTGAGTGACTTAATTGACCTTACAGTGCCTCATGTTCCTCATCTGTAAAATGGGGATAATAACAGCTCCTGTACTCCTGTAGTTGTGAACATTGAATTTATAGATGTAACATGTTTAAGATTGGTCCTGGCACATGATACATACTTCATAAATGTTAGCTACTCAAAAATGTAACATAGACACCACCCTAAAGGAGCTTCTAATCTCTAGTGAGATAAATTGTTATACAGTACAATTATAATGTAGAGCATGAGAGCACAAACACTATAAAATCCAGGCACTCAGAGTGAAGGAGGGTAATTCCAAGAGAGACTGGAAAGGCTAGTTGAGCTGAGGTTGTGTGAGTTAAGGGGATTATTACATGGCCTTTATCCCTGAACTGGTGCTATTCTAGAATTTTGGTGGAGGCCTGTCCTGTCACTTAGAGTGTATTTATCACTGGTAACTGATGACACGTGCAAGAAGCTAGATGTACTACTACTTATATTAGTCCTGTGTTTTTTTAGCTGGAGGTTCTATAAGGCTGGGTAATATATACTTCTCAAAGGAAATGTGATAGAAGTGTAGCTTTATGTCAAACTCTTAAGTAAGTACGCACTTAAAATTTAATTTGCAACTACTAAGCACATTCTTTAACATGTTCTAACCTTATACCATCTTTTTAAATAATCTTTAAATTTTCTTTCTTCTAGGGGTTGAGTCCTGGCTGCTATGATACCTATAATGCAGACATAGACTGCCAATGGATTGATATTACAGATGTAAAGCCTGGAAACTACATTCTAAAGGTAGAGAGACCTTTGAAAATAGAAACCTGCAATTTATTTTGATTGCAACTCAATGGACCTCCCCTTCTGAATCCAATGTTAAATAATCACAACCCTGCAAGCAATTATATATCTCATAGGACTATTTCTTTAAAAAGTGTTTTTTTTTTTTTTTTTTTGAAGTTTATTTGAGAGAGAGACAGATATTCTGGTAGGGGCAGAGAGAGACAGAGGGAGACGGAGAGAGGAGGAGGGAGGGAGGGGGAGAGGGAGAGAGAGAGAGAGAGAGAGAGAGAGAGTGAGAGTGAGAGGGTCCCAAGCAGGCTCCACACTATCAGCACAGAGCCTGATGTGGGACTCAAACTCACAAACTGTGAGACCATGACCTAAGTGGAAATCAAGAGTTGGACGATTAATCAACCGAGCCACCCAGGCACCCCAAAATATTTTTTTTAAATGTTTATTTTTGAGAGAGAGCAAGAGAGAGAGAGAGAGAGAGAGAGAGGGAGCGAAAGCGAGTGAGCAGGGGAGTGGGAGACAGAATCCAAAGCAGCCTCCAGCCTCTGAGCTGTCAGCACAGAACCCAACATGGGGCTGGAACCCTGAGCCCCAAAGTCTGACCCTTAACCAACTGAGCCACCTAGGCATACGGAAATATTTCTAAACCAACATACGTATATGAAAAAGTTATTTTAAGAACTTCAGTGAAAAATATATGGCCGTCTTCTGTAACTTCTCCAGAGTTTGACCACTTGCCTCACTTTTTAACCCCCCGCCCTGCTTGATGAAGTTGACGCATTTCCTTGTTGTAGCCTTGTGGAAATAGGAAGCTATTAACCAGCAAACACTGCTGATGAAATCTGAAATACGGATGATATTTACATTGCCTAGGTCAGCGTGAACCCCAGCTACCTGGTGCCGGAATCAGACTATTCTAACAATGTCGTGCGCTGTGAAATCCGCTACACGGGACACCATGCGTATGCCTCGGGCTGCACAATTTCACCGTGAGTCCTAACTGCCTAGCTTAGTTGATTCTGTTCTCAAAGCGTTTTAGCGCACTGACAGGCGTTATACATGTGTCTCTTTCTACTACTACTGCAGCTTGCCTGGAAAGCAGTCTGTGCTATCCCGTGATTAGAGCTGATCTTCCTTTAATGATGGTGGAGAAGGGGGAGGGCAGATGTCCTCTGGTTTTTATCATCCTAAAGCTGAGTTTGCAGGACAGGATATACACACAGAACAGACTGTTTACCCGCAAAGCCCCTGGGGCGGATGAATATGTAAAACAGGCCATATGCAGTGTGGGTGACCTTGGGGGATCCCAAACAGTTGGATTTCCTCAATCTTCACCAGAGTCCATGAAGCAGCCCTGAAGAAATTCCTAGAGTTCTTTAAAGTACATTTTGGAAATCACTGCCTTAAAGTACTCCACCGAAGAGGTCAGACCGCCTGTTCTGTACAAAACCAAGATTTTACAAATTTGAGTTCTAAAACCACAATTACTAGAGAAATATCCTAGGAAGGGAGGCGTGTGTGGAAGTTCCTGCACACTTTTCCTAGCCCCGAAACTCTTCTTTGAATGCAAGCTCAGAGGGACTCCCAGCACATAAATATTAACAGGGGTGGTGCTGTGATGAAAGTAACTGAAGGAAGGTTAGGGAGTTTGGCCTGCTGGTCTCTGCCCTGCACGATCCCTTAAGCCCTGCCTGCTCTGGCGGTACTGGCTTAAGGACCCAAACCATCACCTGTGTGACCTGGGAGTGCTACATTCCCAATCATACAAACACCGTTGGAATGATACTGAAAGTGTCCAGGTGGGAGAGGCACCAGTGCCACTGGGCCACGGTAGAAACGTGTCACAGAGCTGCACTGCAAACTCACACTTAATACCCCTTTCTCCTTGATACACAGCCCAGGACAGTGGTTGGTTGGCCCCACGTAAGTCTGTGGTTTGCGGGATTTCCCAGACCTACCCAAACCCAGTTGTGCAGGCTTTCCCCCACACCTGGGCTCCTGGCCAGAGGAGGTGCGGGGTTCAGAGCAGCCCACGTTCCATGCTCTGGGCCGTGCGCTGTGGCTCAGGCTGTATTCACCTGAGAGGGAGCCCTTTCCTTATTCTGTAAGGGAGTCGAGCCTGTGCTTTACAAACGGCACCACGGCTTTACAGATACATGCAGCCTAGGATGGCACAAGGACGGCACCGAGAAAAGATAATCAAATGTATTCTTGGGAACATGCCCACAATGCAGAAAACCTGGCTGGGCATATGGCCCATATTGTATGGAGTTCATCAAAGGATAACTGAAAATCCTTAGCACACCAGTGTAATTAAAAGGAAAAAAAATATGCTTATTTTTGAGAGAGAGACAGAGCACCGGGGTAGGGGCAGAGAGAGAGGGAGACACAGAATCTGAAGCAGGCTCCAGGTCTGAGATGTCAGCAGAGCCCAATGCAGTGCTTGAACTCACTCATGAACCGTGTGATCATGACCTGAGCCAAAGTCGGACTCTTAACCAACTGAGCCACCCAGGTGCCCCCACATCAGTGTAATTTAAGCTAAACTAAAATAGCGTAAAATGCATAGATTAATTAATTTCTCTCAATTTTTATGATTCCTTATTTACTCATTATTTGTTGGCATTCTTGCTTTTGCACTGCGGATTCACTGAGGTCCTAAACTAGCTATTAAAGACTAATGCAAAGATAAATACGGTTTCTAACCCTTTACTGTGTGCCCTTGGAACTGTATGACAGGAATTCTCAATTACTTTACATGTGAATCTGCTGTGTAATGTCTGTCTCCTATCTGTCCCGTCATGGCTGGGACGCAGTCTCTTGTCCATCACTGTATATACCCAGGTACAAACCTGCCACCAAGTAGCCTCTCATTCAATGCTTGGATAGGAGAGAAATGACCCTCTCTTTCAGGGAATTTAGGATGTGGAATTGAGAGGCTCAGAGAAAGACACATAGAACTGTAGGAGAGCTACACTCTGAAAATTCCACAAGGGGTAAAATAAAATGCAGGGAAACAGAAGGATCTCTGCTACAAGCCAGGTGACTTTGCAGGTACAAAGGCTGAGCTTGTGCTAAGAATGGGTCTGGAGATGTGACTGTTGTAGCACAGAGTGTGTCTTGATTTTCATCAGTAGAATCTATTGAATTGGTTATCGCCAGGTGTTTGAAACAAATAAAAAACCTTTATATTGCTCCAGCACAGAGTTGTTTTATTTTTCCTTCTTTCTTTCTTTCTTTCTTTTTTTAAACCAGTTGTCATTGACTGTAACTAAAGTGCAAGACTGGTTGAGGTAAAATTTTAATAAGTAGTATTGATCAGATAGATGGAAATATGAGAAGGTGAAATGATCTACAGTGATATGTAATCAGATAACAAGATGGTACTTCTCGAGGGGTGGATAATAATGGGAGATGTGCAGAGACCTTGACTCGAGAGAGGAAGCCTTGCCTTCAGATGAATTATGCCTGCCTCCTTTGTTAGGACTTTTGCTTCTGGTCTCCCTTGCTAGGGATAAGCATTCAGAGGAAGGAGCCATCTTCTCGAGCTGAGATTCAGGACTGGCTTTAGGAAAGAATTTGAACTAGGCCTTGAAGGTTGAAGAGGACTGAGCTGCAGGGGGCAGTTGGGGAAGGGCATGCCAAGAGGAGTTAATATCACTGGTCCCCCCCATAGCAGGAAGAAACTGTAGGGACAGATTTGGAAAACCAAGTCTTCTTGTGTGGCTAAGGCATGTGTTTCATGGGGTTAAGAACTGGGCTAAAAGGATGCTAAATTGGGACCAGATCAAAGGGATCACTGAAGAGGAAGCCAGAAAGTTTGAACTTCATTCTGAAGGCCATGGGGAGTCTTTGAAGTTCCTTGATCAAGGAGTGTAACTTGCCTAAAGCCATGGGGTCAGTCTGGTGGCTTGTAAGTGGCACTGCACCTGATTCCCTTGGTAATGTTATAGTACTTTTTTAACTTTAAAAAAAATAATTTTTAAAAAATGTTTATTTTGAGAGAGAGAGAGAGTGAGTGAGACTGGGAGAGAGAGTTCATGCATGCATGCACATTCACAAGCAGGGAGGGGCAGAGAGAATCCCAAGCACAGAGTCTGATGTGGGCTAAATCTCATGAACCATGAGATCATGACCTGAATGAAAATCAAGAGTCAGACACTTAACTGACTGAGCCACCACCCAGGAATCCCTACCGTTTTTAACTCTTTAAAGACATATCATCTCTCGGTTCACAGATTGTTTTTCATGCTAATCAAACACTGGAGAGTATTCCACTGGTGTGTAAAAACTACCCAGTAAGACAGGGTATGCCTTTGATATAGCCTCTCTCCCTCATTGTCCTCACTGTAAACAAAATGTATGGACCCAGTGACTGTGGCCCAGTTCAGTTTTATGATACTGTGATTAAGTTCTCCACTCACAAAACTTAGTATCTGGAAATTGACGGTCTGTGACTTAAGACTGCTTATTTTCTTTATGTGGGGATCTGTGATCATAGTATAAATACTGTATTTCATTGACTGGCTTTGACCCTGTATCTGCCTATGAATGCATCATTCTACATCCAAAACTGTGCTGAGAGAGGAGTAACGTGGGACAGTGCAGAGGCCAAGACCCTGCGTCTAGGTGGACATACTGTACTTGCTCCCTGGAGTGAACTCATCTGGGCAGGGCTTCTGGTCCCATAAGGCCTGCTTTACTCTCCGTTCTTTTAGAGGCTGTTTCTTTTACCTCTACACATCAAGTCTGTAGATACCAGACATACACTTTCTATTAACAAAGCTACTAACAAAGTCACCTCCTTCAAATCAGTATTAAAAGAGTGTATTCATGGGTAACTTCATACGGTGACTGTTGCTTAGGTGGAGAGAAACTGCTACAGATTTTTTTTTTTTTTAAGGGTCAACTTTAAACGTGTCTACTGTACTCATTCATAATATTATCAAGTTAATAACTTATCTTATTTTGTTTTCTTAATCTAGGTATTAGAAAGCAAGCCAAAACTCCCAATGGATAAATCAGTGCCTGGTGTTCTCAAGTGGGAAAAAATAGATTAACTTCAGTAGGACTTATATATTCTCAAAAACAGAACAGAAAACAACAAAAGAATTTTTTTTTGGACTCTTTTACACCCAAGCACATAACTGGATTTTGGACATTTAAATTGGCATTATTTGGGACATTTTTAATATTATTATTTGTATTACCTTGCGAATGAACACAGTGTTTCCATTCTGTAGATGTACACGTGGCCCTTTCAAGGAAATCCAAATTTCTTAGGCTCCTTCAGAAATTACAGTGTAAAAGTGAAAATAACATTTCAGTGAATGAGCCAAAATTACTATGAACTGAGAATTTTCTTAAGTGCTGAAACTTCAGTAAACCATAGCAATAACTGGCTTGTATATGTCTTAGCATAGATCCGTTTAGAAAGGAGGTTCCTACTGTGCGAATAGATACGGACACATCTGGTGCTGAGGAAGGACCAAACATGTTACCATTGGTGTCAAGAAATATTATTATATAGCAGAGAAATGGCAACATATGTATTCAGATAGTTACATCCCTATATAAAATTTATGTTTACATTTTAAAATTAGTAAACTCCTGTCTTTCTGTTTAAGTGTACCATTTCATTCTGACTTAAGTCAGCTTTGTTTTGGAACAAATTAAGTAACTGAGCTGCCCAACTCCTGTCTGACATTCACTGTTGCTGCCTCAATTCTTTAATTTTCCTATGGGCAGAGACCTTTTAAGTGGCATTCTTAGAATCACCATTCTGGGGACTGGTATACGGAGGACGACTGTGTGAATGGGAAGTCATTCTGATGATAGATGTGATACATTCAGAGATACTATGTATGCATTTAAGTATATGGACCTATTAGCTAAAAATATTTTCCTTGTTGACATAAAAATCATAGAAACAAGTCCCCAAAACCACAACTGTCTCTCAAATACTTTAAAAAAAAAATTGATGAAAAAATCTTAGGATTTTCAACTTTTCTACATTTTTTTAATGTAGAAAATGAAGAATGCTTTAAAATGAAGAATGCTAAAAAAAATTTTTTTTAATTATCCAGAATAGAAAACATCATATCTGGATATAGGAACATTATCAGGTCATCCAGGAATCAATCATACATTTTTTTTTTCTTGTGTGTCTGAAGTGTAAACCAAATTAGCAAAGCATGTAACACTACATACTTGAGGGGTTGGTGAATAAGGGAAAGAGAATACTTTCTATACAACGAAGGGCTGTGCTGCACCATGAGACAGCTGTGATTTTATTTTCAAACTGTGAAACCATGTGCCACAACAAAATTTGGAAGATTCCTTTTTTTCCCCCCTAGATCCAAAAGGTGCAGAGAGAAATCAAATGACACTTTTAAGTTAGTGGTGCTCAGGCAGAAGTCTTCCTACGTGAACCAGTATTAAAATCTCAAGCAAGGGATTTCCAGTGCCAGGACATGTTTGGTAGAATTTAAAAGTGAGGTGGCATCCCTCACTGTTATGTCACGTATATCATACGTCATAGACTCGTAAAGTCAACACCAACTACTAAGAATCGTTCCCTACTCACTAGTGCCTAGCGTGGCAAGAGGGGCTAGAGATGGACCATCGTCCAGGCGCCGATGTGATCCTCCTCTACCAGGGCACACGCTTACCAACAGAGAATGCGGCTTGATAGAGACCCAGAACTTTTACTGAGCTAGTATCTGAGCTACGGAATAGCTTCTTTGATGTACCTCTTTGCCTTATGTTGCGTTTTTTAGTTTTAAGACTGTAGAGTGACCCTTTCAAATTATTATCTTTTCTAATAGAGATATTTTAATATACTTGCTTAAAAAAAAAAAACACAACAAAACTACTGTCAGTATTAATACTGAGCCAGACTGGCATCTACAGATTAAGGCCATTGAGATTCTTATCCTTGTAAAAATTATAGCATGGCCTTTGAACACATATGAGAAGACATTTACTATCATTCATGGAGCTTTCCATCTGTCTGTCCATCCATCATCATTTAAGGGCCTAATTACATGCCAGGTGCTTACATGCTAGGCCTTGGGATATTAAAAAACAACAACTGTCCCCTAACCTCAAGAAGTATTAAAAATGTCATTATCTCCCTTTAGGTCCACTTTATTTCATTTTTAACAACTATAAGTACATGTCTGAAATTTTTCTTTTTTTAGCACTATTATTTTTCATGACCATATTTTATTTTAAAAAAATAAGTTAAAATAAATAGCTATATGCATGTATGTGTTACTAATAATTAAAACTATGTTTTCAATCCTTGAAATGTCTGCCTCTTAAATATAAAGCCTACTATTTGGTTGATTTTGAGAAAAAAAAAGTTTCAATTAGGAGGCTAAACTTTCTTGCTTATTCCTTATGTAAATATTCCTTCCTCCCATTACCCTTAAACACTCCCGAATAACTCATAAGTATTGATTTAACACTCAATATTTTTGAACCTCAAGGGATCTTGTCTCTGAATAACCACAAAAATTCACATATAGTGATTAGCTGGTCAAAGTTATTCATTAATAAAATTTAAACAAAAAACATAATCCAGCCTTACCAAACTCCAAATAAAATATTTTTTAAAAAGGAGATAGAAATAATCCTAAGAATGTGGAGTGCTGGAAAGAGATTGGCTTTTAAACTAATAAAGACTCTGAAAAAAAGGACTAAATAAGAAAATAACTTATTGACTCCTTCCATATGCCATGTTAGTAGCCTCATAATTATTTAGACTGCAGTCTGCATTAAAAGATGTCTTGACCTTTGAGGCTAGGATTCAGTCTCCCAACAGTACTATAACATACGAATCCACAAGTATCCACAAGAATCCATTGCCTGTTTCCAGGAAATCTTTATATTTTTACATAGTAATTTTATCCACAATTTCTATCATCTAATTATTCACTATGTTTTGTTTGTAATAATGAACAATTTTTTTCTCTGTGAAATCTCATAGGATAATCACACTTACAAACATTTGTAACATTCAGATTCTGAAGGAAATGCAGTCCACTAAAATGATCATGGCACTGAGAATTCATCTTTAGCAAACTGTGTGAAAATATAATTTAAAAATACTTGTTTTGGTATTAACTATATAGTAACTGATAAGTAAAAACTGCCCCTTTTCTGGATTTTTTATGTTCAGAATTCATATTCACAATCAGCATATTCAATCAACAGCTCTATCTCATTCCCAACTACCCAAAGGCCTGGGCCACTTTTGAACACTTAAAGCATTTCATTTATCCTTCAAACCAGAATGGTGCTGAAATATTTCAACTTGAATGTAAAATGTATTAAGTCTTAGCTCACAAGATAGAAACATTTAATTAATATATAACTGCTTGCTATGAACTAAATGACATGTGATTTGGTATTGTAATGTTTTTGATGAAGTTTTAGTTTCTTCCAAATTTTTCAGGAATCCTATTTGTAAAACATCTGTAACTTTTTTAAAGAGCTTTTATTTTAAATGCCCAGACACTGGCTTTATATTCTTCTTTACATTCTCACATTCTTTTATTATATGCCTATACTATGATTGCAAGATTACGTAAAAATGCCTTGAATAAATGATTTCAAGTGTCTATAGTGGTCATTTGTTGTTAAATACAAATAAATGATATGATTTTCATTTTAGGTTAAAATCTTAAAACCATGACTATGGCTGGTGGTTTTGCTTAGTTGCCTTTTGTATTAACAAATTGTTTAACGAGCTCACATGGCTTGAAACCTGTTTCTGATGGATAAAAATGTAGCTGATGTTTTAAAAAGAAACTTGCACATGAATTGATCCTAACCTCTCTAAGGATGCACAGCAGGCATTATGAGAACAACCACACTCTGATTTATAAGAAATATACATGAGCATATATATACTGCTAGGGGACTTATCCAACTCAAGCTACAAATTATTTATATAAAGAGAATCATTGCTATCACAGATGTCTTATCTAAAGGTGTATCAGATTAGCCTGGGAGCTGATAACCTGGAAGGACAAACAGGCACCAAAGTGTGGACAAGTGCTTTGGAGGGACAATTTGCAAAATCAACTCACAATTCACCTTTAATGAGCTCTTGCAGGTAAAATGGATGTAGGCTTGTGGCCAGCAGGTTGCAGACCTGAGTAGTCTGTTCTCAGTGACACCACAAATTTCATGCTTCCCTTGCTTGCTCAAGGCAAAGTATCTGAACACACTTTCATTATTAATAAAAATATGATTTCTCTTATCTCATCAGTGGTCAGTGTTTTGAGTACTCTTCATTCAACCAAAAGCTCATGAAACAAAGACAGGGGAGAGTGGACCTTTCCTTGTGTTAGAAAAGGTGCCTGTCTTATGACACTCATTTATTAATATTTCTAATCCTTGCCACAGGTATTAGTAGAGGATTAACAGAGAGGTTGAATAACCACTTAAAGCATGTATAGAAGAATTCTAATTTTGCAAGATACTGTTACTCAGAAAGAATCACATAGAAAAATAGATATGGGAGATGTTATCTCTATGGTGGAGATTCCCAATACATATTAGCATATTAAAGAGTCTCAGAGATCCTGCAGTAAAGAAATCAATTTGTCTGTGTTATCCAGTATTTCTCACATTTGTTTTGCCACAAAAGTTTTGTTTTTTGGTTTTTTTTAAATAGCACTTGTTATTCTGTTAAGCCATTTATCTTGGACAACTCTGGCATATGACATACTAAGTAATTACCAGTTCATAAAAATGAGATAATTTATTAATTAATTAAAACAAATTGAAGAGGGCATCTTTTGGGATGAGCACTGGGTGTTGTATGGAAACGAATTTGACAATAAATTTCATATAATAATAAAAAACAAAAACAAAAACAAAAAACAAATATATGATAGTGATAGTATTTGGACTGTGGGACACAGAAACACTTAAAACCCACAAATTCATTGCTTGCCTTGCTTTCTAAAAACCTAATGGTTAAATAGGATCCTTTCAGTGGAGATCATCATTTCAGTCTCTAAACCATGTTCTGTTTTAGAAGGAAACATACATCTTTCCTATCTATCCAATAATTTGAATGCTTTAGATACTCCTCATTAAAATCTCTCCTCTCCCAGATATTAGTTGTTTATAGCATTCAGGGCGAATTAATCATTTTCTTCATGGTTCATTCATTTTGTATAGTTGAAATAATTTCATATGTGATAGCATCATTTAAGTAAATTTCAAGTAAATCTTAATATTTCTCAACAAGGACAGGGAAAAACAGGATTGGGAATGAATGACTTGGAAGGATATATGCATATATTTATAATTTGCTGCCAATAATTCGCTGCTTAACTATGGGTAACAGGCACCAAATCTGGAGAGAGAGAGAGAGAGAAAAGTCACAAACCAAAAAGTGAATGAACCATCAATACAATGACCAAGAATATGGACTGTTAGAACACTGCTAGTTTTCAGTAGCTTTACAGACCAAGTCAACTCAGCGGTCATGACAACTGTATGTACCAAGGACTAAGGACAAATATAATGGTAGAGACGGGTCAGAAACAACTCCTTTTTGCAAACGGTTCAAATAATATTGGATCTTCATTGCACTTATCTTTATTGAACGAATGCAGATATCTGGAGCCAATGTTACCAACGAGTTATTTGCAAACTAGTGAATTATACCACAGCAAACATCCAAGTCAACCATTTTTAGTTATTACAATGACATTATCTTTTTAGACGGATGGTATTAGGGAAAAAAAACCTTTTATGAGAATCTATAGCTAGGGTGCTGCTGGAGGTAACATTCATGGATAAATAAACAATCTGGTAGGTGTGATCACTTCATTTTTGTTTTAGTGCCCTTTGGTTTCTGGTAACAGAAACAGATCTCCAACTTGCTTAGTCCAAAAAGGAATTCATAGGCTCATGTAACCAAAAAGAGGAAAAGCAAAGTTAGGGTTTGCTGAAGGAGCAGCTGTTATCAGGAAATCAAACACCATCAAGGCCACATTCTTACTGCCTGTTCTCTGTTTATTTATATGTCAACTTCAGGCTCTCGGTTTTAGTTTCTTCATGAGGATGGAAACCTTCTTGCCTACAGATACAAATCTGGGTGCACAACTACCTGGCTCGCTGATCAGAAAGAAAATATCAATAACCTGTAGCTCAAGTTTGAAAATCTAGGGAAGGTATTTCCTAAGCTCAGACTCAGTCATGTGAATATTATGACAGGTCTAGGTTGAGTCAAGTGCTCTTTCTTATTCAATCACCAAAGTCAAGGATGAATCGTCAGGCAAGAGACCGGCTGCTCCCATCCAAGCACATGACTGTATTTTGGCTTTATGCGTGGGTGTGAAAGGAAAGTGAGGGAAAAGAAAATGATTGCTCCAGAGGCAGGGGTGAATTATTATGGGTACTGTCAATGAGAAGTTTACTGGGAGCCAGCAAACCACCCTATTTATGTCTAACAAAAAGATTAACAAAATCAACATCTATATGGTCCAACTCATGACCTTTTCTTCCAGCTAGTCATTCAACTGATTTCTGCGAAGACAATCCCATATTATCAGTATCTAAGGGCTGATTTTTCCTCCAGAAGGAAACAGTGCTGTCCTGCTCTCCCTTTCAACACTGCCCTTCCTCCCCTACTGGCAGGTCTAAACAACCTATTCACTTTCACCCCACCTTCTGTGTTTCATGAAGTCTTAGTAGGACATTTCAGGAGGGAGGCTTATCCTTACAAGTGAGAAGACTTTAGTTCCTTCCTATCCAAACACAGTGGGGTTGCAAAAAGGAGGGTGGAGTCCAAGATAAAACAGGAAAAGAACAAGAGGAAAAGCCATTCTTTTAAGGTTTTGCTCCCCCAGGTGCTACCCATTTCCAATGACCCCTCTCCCATCCTTCTATTTTCTTGTTAATCATTGAGCATCAGTGAGAGGCTGTCTCTGGAAGCAGTACCTTGGGGAGAGGGCATTGCACTCTTTATTTCTATTAGTTACATTGTGCTTTTAACACATTTACAGTCCCTGTAGCATGGGTACAGTTCAGTGGTGGAAAAAAGTCAGAGGGAAAACTCAGAAAAAAGCGCGGCAACATACCAGTGTTCTGGAATAACTGCAGTGGTATTGAGAGCCTTGGGTGACAGTAACTAGCAGTGAACTATGCTCATCTATCTCTCAATATTCACCCCATTCATTCTTTTTAATCCAGGATATAGAAAAACTGACGTGTGGTTGATGCTGGAGAGGCGGGGGTGGTGCAAAGGTGTGACAGCTCATCCCAGAGGTTTCTGAACCTGATTCCAAGAGCATCGGTGGTTCAGCTACATTTGCTTTGCAGATCAGAGATCTAAGGAGATGAGGTCAGAGGGATGGGAACAAAAACACACACATGGTGTGGCTTCTTCCCTAATTTAGGCAACCTGCTCTCTGGAAAATTCCCTACCAAGCCAAGATTGTGTCCAAGGTCCAGGCTGACCAGGGATGCTTTTTAGTCCACAGGGAGTTATCCTGTTATTGTTTCAGAGTTTGAGAAGGCTTATCAGGCGTGAGGCACACATAGCTTTATTCCCTACCCCCACCTCCCCAATTTTCTCAGGAGAATATTCTGTGGAAAAAAATGACATACTCTCCTTTTCTCTCTTCTCATGCACAGGATTTCACAATTTAGCTACAGGGGGTCCTCAGGGATTCTTTCTCAGTGATCAACAAGAGGCCAGTGTGAGTACTTTAACCTCAGACACTGGTCTCATTTGAAAATGCAAGGAAGAAAAAAAATCCAAGACTTGGGACTTTACCCTATCAGAATATTTTGGACCTTTACTCAAAATCAATATGTCCATCCTGTTTTAATGGAAATCATTTAAGTTCGTTGCCATTAATAAAAAATACCCATTTCTCACAGTTCTCTAATATCATGAAAAAATCGAGTTAGTATTCAAACTTCAAACACTGTCTCATGACTTGTTTCTTTCTTTTCTTTTTTTTTTTTTTGAGTTGGTTTATTTAAATCAGGATCAAAGAAGGACCACACATTGAATTTGATTATAATCTGTTTTTAGTCTTTCTTTTTAAACATCTTTTTTATCATTTTTCCTTTGTCTTCCTATTAATATGTATGAAAAAATAGGGATTTTTATAGGATACCTATTCTCTCAGAATTTTCTACATTCTAGATTTTGTCGACTGTATCCTGGTGGTGTCATTTAATCCACTCCTTTGTTCTTTGTATATCCTATAAAAATTCTGGAGGAGTGACCAGATAGGGCCTGGGTTTGATCTGGGGGAGCAAGAAGACTTGACAGGTGGTAGTGTGCCCCACACAACTGCATCCCATGAGGAAGCCCAGGATGTCCCCAGCTGTCTCTCTTTTTGTGATGGTAAGAATGATCTGGGGATTCAGTGTTGTCTGATGCATCCACTGTAAAATTCCCCGCCATGTTTTCACGCACTCATTTTAGCAGCCATTAATGATCACAGCTAGATCTATTATCAAATGACCAGAATCAGTGACTTTTTCTGAAGAGCTGAGAGAATTCCATAATGGCACGTATGGTCTCTCGTTTGAAATGAACTACTTGTTCCTTTCATTAATGTACTTTATTAAATTAAATAACATTTAACATGAAACTTGATAACTGACCTTTTTTTCCCCCCTCCTTTTTGTAATTTGAGGTAATTTTGGAACCTTATGAAAGACATTTAAGGTGCTGTGTTCTTTCACAAGCAAAGCCAAAACGTTGTTTTTGGAGCTGTTTTTATCGTGCGTGTGTATTTTTCCCCCATTATTGTCAAGTGTAATTTTAACCTTACACAAATGATCTGTTGATCTGAAATATCATGGGAAAACTTTGACCTAGAACATTTTCAGAGAGGTCAGTTACTGGAAATGCAAGAAAGCTAAGGACACTTGGCAAGGTGGATATATTACATGCTTTAAATCTCTACACAAGTCCATAGCTTTCTTCTTCCTCAGACTTTTCAGTTTTAAATTTGGTTTCTCAATTTCCTGTTAACTAAATCTCAAGAACTCTAACAACATTCAAGACCTGCCTTTATCTGGCCCCAATTCCCCACTTCATCGGTTGTATACCCTACCATTTATGTGCATTTCCCTTCTAGCCAAGCTAGACAAATGTCCATTCCCCTTACACCTCTTCTCTCTGCAAGAATAAAGTACTTGTGCTCTGAACACGCAGGAGTTTTACTTCTCTACTGCTTAAGGTAAACACCTTCTTTATAGATTCACGTATATGCATGCTCTCTTATTGGACTTGCACTGGAAGTTACTCTTTCGTGGTTAACACCTTGTGTTTCTGCTTTTGTGTGTGTGTGTGTGTGTGTGTGTGTGTGTGTTCTTGCTTTTAAAAGAAATGAGCACCTTAATTCCTTCTGGGGTAATAATACCTCCCCCACATGGCCTTGATAATCATGGTGTCCTTTGCCAAATGGTAGTGAGTTCTTGGTCCCAAGCTAGATGGATTGAAATATACTTTCTCCAAAAAATTTTAATTATAAGAAAAGTAACTAAAATATTGATAATAGTTAGAAGTGATTATTGGCAGCCAGATGAGTTTTGCAAGAATAGCTAACACTCACTGAGTGCTTGTCGAAGAACCCTACGTGCTATGTAGAGACTCCTATTTGCAAATGGGGCAGAACTACGTCTTAGTGTTTATTTTGTTCTGTTCAGAGTATTTCTTATCTTTTTTTCTCTCTCATTTACACTTAATGGGTCATTTCTCTACTCCCAATTCATATTCACTCAGCAGCCAAGATTCAAAACAAACCTTAGCCCTAAAGTGCCAGATGAGTTCTTTCAGGCACACTTGGGGGGCTGTTTTCTCTGTCCCCAAAAGAACAGATAAAACTGGAAGGGGAAAAAAGAGTCAGAGGGAGGGTAGAGTGGAAGTCAACACGGAGAAGGAAATAGTCAGAAGGAAGAAGAACAAAAAGTTTCAGAGGTTCAGGGACAAAATGAAAGATTTTCTGATTTTTCCCCTACGAATAACCTGTCACTCAGTAATCCTGGACAGCCGTGGGTTCTCCTGAAGAAAAGGAATAAGGGAACTTGGATCCTTCGTATAAAGATGAGGGCGTTAAAACAACAAACCATACCAAACTTGACTGTAACCACAGTCACATTGGAACTGAATAAAATCCTATACATGAGGCAGTAGTAAAAACCAGTATTAATTCTATTTCTTCCTTTCAAGTTAGCTGCACCTATCATATTTCTTTTATTTCAAACTGTACTGGCTTCAGCTTTCAGTACAATGTTAAATAGAAATGTAGTAACAATATAATAATAGCCATCCTTGTTATGTTTCTAACTTTTAATATTTCTTCATTAAATACAATATTGCCTATCAGTCTAAGATACCTGTTTTCATTTTGATGAGTTATCCTCTATTCCTAAATTTTTAAGTGCTTTGCTTAGAAATGGGATAGATTAGTGAGTCTTCCAGTTTTTTACTGGGATGAAAAAATATTTTTTTATTGGTCTTACTGGAGTGATGTTTTTTAATTAAATTCAATAACATTTGAATTGAATTAACCATGATAATGTTGAACAACTTTAAAAAATATAGAGAACTTGGTTTGCAGGTTTGACATTTTCACATCCACATTTATAGATGATTTGGCTCCTCTCAACCCCCCATAATTTTTGTTAGTATCAAGATTAGCGAAGCTTCAGAAAAAACATGGCAGCATGATGTAGTTAACAACACAGGCTATCCAAGTTCACCTAGTATCCTGGTTTCAACCACTTACTTGCTATGTGACCTTCAACAAGTCACCTGACGACAAAGATAGGGTGACAGAACAGAATGTAAATGCTCTAAACCTTATGGTTAAAATGGCACAATTAACTAAGGTTGAGAAGGGATGGGAAAGAAAAGATGCGTTTGCTACTTCTTTATATTTTCATAGTGTGGGTTAAAATATGTAATTTAAAGCTGATAAATATATCCATCTGTCTATTCTGAGATTTATTAACATAAACAAACCCTAAACTCATATCCAGCAGTGGGGGAAAGGATGCTGAAAGGAAGAAGAAATATATTAATGTAATCATTATTCAGAATAGACTGTCAAAAGCATGGGTCGAAACATAAGAACCAGTGGCTAACTCAGGCATACCACCACCTGTTTTGGCAGATAAAATTTAATGAAATACAGTCATTTGTTTACATATTATGTATGGCTGCTTTTGTGCTACAACAGCAAAGTCAGGTAGCTGTCAGAGATAAGCTCCAAAGCGGCCAAAAACGTTTGTTGACACCTGCTCTAAAGCAACAGAGTACTGAGTAGAGCATATAAAATTACGATCATAAAGATAGCCTCTATTAAAAGATACAAATATTTCATATTATCAAAGAATCACTGACACACAAAATTGCCTAAAAGGGATGACAATGTGATTGACAGCCATCTTCTCAATAGAAACTACGTCAGAAAACAAATGATATATTTTCATAGTAGTGGAAGAAGATAACTAGCCAAGATTAGTTCCTCTACTAGACTATCGTTAAGAAAGAGATTAAAATAAAGACATTATTTTGACAGACAAAAAGTTAGAAAGCTTACTAGTGATAGATCCTCACTTGTACAAGGTTGAAAAATATGTACTTAAGAAAGTAGTTAATAATACTAGAAATAACATTGGAAACGAAGAAAAATGATGAACAAAGAAACTGGTAAGCATGTGAGATCTACATAAATACTGAATAAAACAATATTGATATTGTCTAATTCTAGCTAAAAATCAAAAGGCAGAGCTAAAATATTTGACACATATACATGCAAGATAAAACAAAGTGGACTAAATCTATGAGGCCCATGTGTCGTTCTGGTAGGCTTAATGAAATTAATTTAGATTTTAAGAAAAGATTCACTTTAAAAGTTAAAGAGTAGTTACCAAAAGAAATTCCAAAATAGCAGAGAAGAAAAATGGGGAAAACAAAACAAAACAAAACAAAACAAAACAAAACAAACAAAACAAAAACACATTTGAAAAGCAACTGAAAAACAGGAGAGAGAAAACCAGTAGCCGAGAAATCGTGATGTATCAGAGTCTGTGGGATATGGTTAAAAGAGAGCACAAAGAGAAAACTATGTATCTTACTTATGTACACCATTAATCTAGAAAGTATAAAGCAGATATGCAAAATAAGACAAAAGAATTGTGAAACTGAGTCAAAGAAGAAACCTCATTTAAGGTGCCATCGGAGGACAGAAGGGGGAGCTCTCACCCCCTTGGGTTCCCCACAGGAAGAAGCCTCCAGTACTGCTCCAGCAGGAGAGAGGAAGGATTTCTCCTCAACCAGCAACACGTTCAGACAATAAGAAAGTACGGCAACTGAGTCAATGAGAAGCCATCACCCTCCTGAATTCTCACTTCCCTCCAATGGACTTGTGTACAAAGTAGCGCCTCCCAATTTTCTCCTTTTCTCTATAAAGTAACATTCCTTTCCTTTGATCTCTGGACTTGCCTATGGTTTGCCATAGCTTGCATGTGCCGAAGTGCAATTCTTCTGCTATTTCTAAAGAAAGCCAATTTATTGGTAAAATAACTGGCCATTCTATTTTTAAAGGCTGATGGTGAATTACCCCAAATGTGCAGAGGTCATTTTAAAAATCAGAGATTACACTGTTTAGCTCTGTAAATAAAATATGTCATGAATAAAATGGTTACTTAAAAAAATGTATATATAAATTGAGTTCAGGTGAAAATCTAAAAAAATTAACATAGAAAACATAGGGAAAGCTGTCAAAATACACCAGGCTGAAATATTTTTTTCAGACTTATTCTATCCACTAAAATCACATAGAACATTTTCATAAATGGCTTGAAGGTGTTTGATAAAATTCAACATCTATTCTTGATTTACAAAAATACACCTAAGTAAGAGGAATGGTTCTTAACACCTTAAGACATATCTACCTGCATCTAAATAGACAGCACTGGAAGTATTCCCATTAATGTCGGGAACAGAGAGGAGGTCCACTCTCAGGGCTATTATTTTATGTTGTCCTGGAAGTACTGGACATTCCAGTTAGGCAAGAGAAAGAGTGTTACAAAAACTAAGAGCAAGTAAATGATCACTATCTTAAAATGATATAATTCTGAGCCTGGAAAAATGGAAGCGAAATGATGGGATAACTATGAAAAACAGTGAGAGTTCGATAAGGTGGCTGAGGAAACTAATGATATACAGAAATTCACAGTCTTCCCATACACCCACCATAACCAGTTAGAAGGTTAAAGAATTTACAACATGAATAAACCATTTATAACATTAATAAAATTTAAAACATGAGTAAAATCATATACTGTTTGGGAAAAAATCAAAGTCAAGAGACAAACGATAAGATGAATTTTGTTTTTTTGTTTTTGTTTTTGTTTTTTGGAAATCACGATAGACAAAGGGCTTATTTCCTGAACATATGAAGAGCTCCTACAAGTCAGAAACAAAAATACTACCAGGCGCAAATAATTATGGCCAAAAAACAGGTCACAGAAATGAAGATTCAAATGGCTGTGCTAATTTCTCTGACTTCAAATTAATGACAATGGACGTCAAACGGGCTCCTAAGGCTGCCCAGAATTCATACTGGTTTCTGACTTCAGTTATTCTCATACTTTTCATAGATTAATTCATACCTTCTCCTCTATAATCAGACATTACCTTCTCTCCCATTTTCATTCCCCACTGTTACTGCCCAAGTCCAAGCCATCCTATCTCTTACTCGGGTTCCTCTAATAGATTCCTAACTGGGAGCTGCAGCTAGTCAATTACAGGAGTCATTAATAAACTGAGGAGGGGCGCCTGGGTGGCTCAGTCGGTTGAGCGTCCGACTTCGGCTCAGGTCACGATCTCCCGGTCCGTGAGTTCGAGCCCCGTGTCAGGCTCTGTGCTGAGTGCTCAGAGCCTGGAGCCTGTTTCAGATTCTGTGTCTCCCTCTCTCTCTGACCCTCCCCCGTTCATGCTCTGTCTCTCTCTGTCTCAAAAATAAATAAACGTTAAAAAAAATTTAAAAAAATAAATAAATAAAATAAATAAATAAATAAAAATAAATAAATAAACTGAGGAAACTTGTATATAGCCATGATTATTTATTCAAACTAGTATTTATTCATATATTTATAGCATATGTATTCAAAAGGCAAATCTCTAACTGAGCACCTACTATATACTAAGCACTGGTCAAGTCTGGAACATGACAGAGAAGAAAACAAAGTCTTTGCACTCACAAAGGTGGGGAGGCTGACAGCTATATAAGTATAGCTTTAACGTGGTGGAAGTCAAAGAAGAAAAATCAAGTGAGGAGGATGGAATAACCAGTTGATGTTTTCAAAGGCAGGTCAGAGAAGCTCTCCCTGACAGAATGACATCTGAGCAGAGACCTGAAATACTGAGGGATGGACCAATCTCAAAGTGGAGAAAACAAATGCAAGCACCAAATAAAGTAAATCCTATGCATTAATCGTGCAATTATAGCACTTACAAAATCTGAAAAATTTGATAGGGCCTGAAAAACCTCTCCTTCTTCACAACTGGTGCCAACAATGAAAATACAAAATTCAGAACTAGTCCACATCTATTTAAGACACAAATAAGTTGGTTGTTGTTGGTATATGTGAGGACTATGAACTTTGGTCCATGATAGGGGGAGTTAAGCTAAACACTGAATTTTTATACCATGCTTAGTTTAAAAATAAACACAAATAACCTTCCTTCCTTCACTCACCCTCTAAGTTTTGGCTGTCTTTACTAAAAAACATCCTTTTAATTTAATCCTGAAAACAACATGGAGAATGACTTTCTTTCAAAACAAGTTTTCCCTTGAAGAGAAACACATGTTCAAAGTACAAACAACATT
Source organism: Panthera uncia (assembly GCF_023721935.1). Classification (NCBI taxonomy): domain Eukaryota; kingdom Metazoa; phylum Chordata; class Mammalia; order Carnivora; family Felidae; genus Panthera; species Panthera uncia. Next base: position 16,784,785 of record NW_026057577.1, on the reverse strand, counting down.
CCAGTGTCTGACTTAAGGCTACTTAATTTCTGCACGATGACGTCATACTTAGGCTACTGAACATGTTCCTGTATGTATCATTTCTTCTACAAGTCTAGAATTTAGGCCCATTCATGGAAACAGACCTATCATTTTATGCAACTAGAGAATAAAGAGAACCTGTGTACTTCCCAAGTCACAACTTCTCAGAGTAATCAAAATTAATATTCCAACATAATTTTTGAAAATAAAATTTACTAGCTACTTTTAAAATCTGTTTGTAAAGAAAAGGCCTAAGAAGAGCTAAGAAAATTTTAAGAAAAAAAGATCAATGATTAAACCAGGGTATTGAGTATCTAGGGAAAATATAAAGCTATAATAATTTTTAAAATATTTATTGTAGTAATGTTTTTGATTTTGATTTTTTTTAAGTTTCTATTTAAATTGCAGTTAGTTAACATGCAGTGTAATTATTAGTTTCAGGTGCAAAATTTAGTGACTCAACACTTACCTACGGTAACACCAGGTGCTCATCACAAGTGCACTCCTTAATCCCCATTGCCTATTTCACCCATCCCCCCATCCACTGCCCCCTTGGTAACCTTCAGTTTGTTCCCTCTAGTTAAGAATCTGTTTCTTGATTTGTGTCTCTCTTTTCCCCCCTATGATCATTTGTCTTGTTTCTTAAATTCCACCTATGACTGAAATCATATGCTGTTTGTCTTTCTCCGACTAACTTATTTTGCTTAGCATAATACTCACTAGCTCCATCCACGTCGTTGCAAATGGCAAGATTTCATTCCTTTTTATGGGTGAGTAATATTCCGGTGTATATATACCACAAATTCTTTATCCATTCAGCTATAATAATTTAGGGTGTAATACTGGATCAGAGAGATAGATAAAAGAGAGCTAGGAGCTAGGAGCAGTTCTGTAATTATAAGGTGACATTTCAAATGAGTAGTGAAAGGGTGGCCCAACTACTCAAAAATAGAATTCATATTCATATTAGAAAAACAGAATAGTTAGATCACCACCACTTATTATACATGTATCAAAATAACCCTAGCTGAGTAACAGATACACATCCTACATCTCAATGACTTAAACAAATACTCACTTCTTGCTCATGTGAAGTTCAATAGGTGGCTGGATGAAGTTCAGGTTATCTCTTCCATGCAGTCATGCAAAGACCCTGGCTGATGGAAACTTCATCTTCAAAAGCGATCCTGCAAGGGTGCCCAAGATGTCAGCACCTTGCTGGAAAACAAGGGAAGAAATGTGGAAGACTGCCTGGAACATTTTGTGGGGAGGTGAACATCATGTAATAATTTTTACCCACATTCCATTGGCTAACATTTGCCTCACTTCAAGGAGGCTGGCAAATGGAAGTTAGCCAGGTACCTAAGGAAAAGAAGTAGACGAAGTGAGCACTTAGGTTTGACACAGTACATCTTTCTGGTTACCAAGTATCCTCTACCACAACTGGAACACATTTCTTTCTTTCTTTTTCTTTTTTCAAGGGAGACAACCCAAAGTTCTATCCAGTTACTGCAAACAGCTTCAAGTGCAAGATCTCTGAATGATGGCATGGTTCTTTCCATCAGCTCTGGATATGGCTCCTTGATCTTCAGTGATACTTGCACAAACAACACAGTTACAGAAATGTCTTTACTGCCACCTGGCCCAACATACTATGATGAAACAAGGATAAACTTGTAATAAAAACGACATCTGGTATAAGGTATAGCAGAGACACACAGAAGGCACTGGTCTATAGTAGTTACAAAAAACTTCTGGCAGGAATTTTTAGTTCCCCCTATTCCAGCATTAAGAACATATCCTTGATTTCAACTTGGCTACCTGGGAGGAGTTACTTGTTCAACATTCTTCATAGTTCTGAACCTACTCTTTAGCAGGTTTTTTGTCTATTAGCACATTCGAGATACATGATGGGGACTGACTCTCCTTGGAGGCCTTTAAAGTTTTGTAACCCATATCTTCCCTGAACAAGTGTAAGAGCCCTAAAATACTTTTAATGACAGAACATCCGAAAGCTGGTCAAGTCCAGGCTTGCAATTTTTTTTTTTCGCATTACAAATAAGCAGGTTATTGTTTTTGAGAGAAAGGGGATCTATTCAGCTGCATAAGCCCATAGCACTTTCAAAGCTCTTTCCTAAATATAATTCTCAAGGTTGACTTACTTTCCCCCTCCTCTGCCCCGTCTTGAAGCTATCATCCTTAGGAGGAAATGCCACTGTTACTCAGATCTGTGCTGTAGCCAGAAGTCTTAATGGATTTTTGTGCATAATCTCTTGTCCTTTGGGACTAGAAGCAATGGCTTTTTCATCCTATTACTTTTTGTTTTTCTGTCTTTGCAGGCTAACAGGCTACTGTCACATCCCATCTCTTGTTTTCTATCACATTGATAAATGCAGGTCATAAAAGTCAACATTACATTTTCTAGCCTTTCCCTAGAGCTATGGGGTCAAGGGCTCAGGTTCAAATTCCAAGTAATTGTAAATGACCTTTCTAAAAACTGTTTTGTCATTGCATTACACAAACCTCATTTTCTAATACTGGATATTAGTTTTCGTCTTGTCTGTGGGGGCAATGCCATGTATAGTACTTTGGATTTATTTTTACAGTAGCACCCTCCTTCCACCAGCCATTTCTGAGAGTAATGATACTTATTCTATCAAAATCTCTATTGAAATCTCTAATTTTCGCTGATTGAACACGATAGGTGTTTGTTATATAACTTAAATCCAATCGGCCTAAGTGGAGGAATAAGTAGAGGACTAGAATTCTCATAGCTACTTAGGTTCCTAGGCTGATGGCTACTCCTTCATTTTAAAAATGGTGTCTTCTAGTGTCTTGCTGGGAATTGACATCCAGCAGGTGGACACAAGAAGAGTGGAGGACAGAAGAGGAGTTTATGGGCTGGACCTGGAAGTGGTTTACAAAATTTCCACATGCATTCCACTAAGCAATTCTTAAGTCACAGGACCGACCTCAACCTAACTTCAAGTGATGCTGAGAAATACAGGTTGGTTGCGTACTAACTGATTTGATTAAGGAGCATACCAATCTGTCAGAATACGTAGGGGTAAGTTCCAGACAAACTAAAGGCTAAATATAACATAAACCTATAAAAAGTACTAGAGGAAAAAAGACCTCTATTTACCTATGTTAATACATTTGCAGAATATGGGGATTCCATGGGCCTACACTGGGCACTCAGGATTCAGATGGGGAACAGAGTGGAGAAAAAGTTTTCATTGATGGTACAAGCCTGAAAGGAGAGGGTACTGCAGCAGGACACAAATGCCCACAAGGACTCTTGCTCCCTACTGAGAAAAGCTTGTCACTATAGGTCACTGTAAGGTCATCAGATACTGTCAAGAGGGCACAGGTAAAAACTCACCGTGGGTTGGGGAACGGTAAATGAAAAAGAAAGAAAAAAACCTGTATCTCTGGTAAGAGTAAGGAAGCTAATGTGTGCCCAGACTATGAGATAGATATCCTACATCGGGGTGGGGCAAAAAAAGTCTTCCAAACAAGACTCACCAAAGATGCAAGAAGAGTTTTGCTGCCACAAAGAGCTGCAGAATCAGTGGATCCACCCATAATCCTTTAACATATGAAAACCACAAAAAATTTCGAACATCAAGAACTCGAAGAATTCTTTCCATGAGTCCTTTCTTGAGGAATCTATTAGAGAATAAACCCAATCCAAACAAAAAAATGACTTGGAAAACTCTAGCACTTCATTGAAAATCTAAGATTAAAACTAATCTCAGAAGCAGAGTAATGTTATACGATAATGCTCTATATCATGCATTGTAGGTTCCAATTAAGTAAAAATAATGCAACCAGAAATGGGAGGTGAATGGAGATCAGATGAGGGAAGTTAGAATAAGCTCATTAAAGGTAATTTAGACAGTGAAATAGAACATGGGCAACACAGTGAATAAAAAAATGTGACAATGGGCATTAAGGTGTAACCACTAGAATAGAAATATTAATCTTGCTAAACACAAAACTAATTTTTTAATAGAAAGTAGTTTGAAGAGAAAGTAAAATAATAAGTATGATAATTACAGTAGAAGATGACAGAATTGAAAGCAAACGTATTTGCCTTATCAACAAATGTGCATGGGTTGAATTTGCCTATTAAGTGTTAAGATTTTGAGCTTAGCTCATGAAGACCTAACTATATACTGTACTGAAGAAACACACATAAAACAGAATGATTCAGAAAGGCTAAAAATAAAGGGATGGACAAATGTATTCCAGGAAAATGGGAACACTAAAAACGCAGGGATAGCAACACTGACATCAGATCAAGTAGGAAGCAAACAATAGGGAAAGATTTTCTATGATTTCAAGCGCATATGCAAAAATGAAATAAAAGGAGAAACTGAAATATCTGACTACATACAGTAAGTGACAGAAAAACAACTTTGACAGAAAAACAAAGTAAATAACACAAAATCAGAAGAGTTAACAAACTGGGAAAAAATACTTGCAATACCCGTTAAGAGATAAAGGGCTAGTGTATGTAATATATAAATAAATCTTAAAAATTATGGGGAAAAGTCAAAAACAAAACTCACTAGTAGAAAAATGGGCAAGACATGAAAAAAATTCACAAAACCTGATGTAGAAAGTATTTAACAATTTTGAAAAAAGTATCCAACTATACCCATAAGAAAATACATAGTAAAACCACAATGGAGAAGTTGTGAAGAAACAGGCCTCTCTCTTGTACTGAAGCACAACCTTCATGTTGGAAAATTGGCAATTTTCAAACAAAACTACATATGCACTTACCTTCTGACGTAACATTTCCACTCCAGGAATAAATCCCAAAGAGAGAACTCCAATAATATGAAAACATATACCGTTGTTTGTATTTTCTTTGCAATATTTTTTGTAACTGCAAGACAGGGAAAATAACTTGTACACCCAAACATAGATGAGTGGTTGAATAAATTGACAAGTCTACCTAATGGGGTACTAGAAAGTTTCTTTTAGTTGTTGTTCTTTGTTTTAAATAAGGAAAATCTTTATGGACAAATTTGCAGTGATTTCCAGGATACATTTTAATTAATTATTTTATTTGTTTTTATTTTAGAAAAAAGAGTGTGAGTAGGGGAGAGGGGCAGAGAGGGAGAGAGAATCTTAAGCAGGCTCCATGCTCAGCGCCAAGCCCGACGTGGGGCTCAGTCCCACAACATTGGGATCATGACCTGAGCCTAAATCAAGAGTTGGAGGCTCAATGAACTGAGCTACCCAGCTATCCTTCAGGATATATTTTTAAATGAAAAAAGTAGTTTATAAAATCATCTAGGAGTGTTAACTTCTGCATTAAAAAAGGAGAAATAAATACATACACATTTATTCATCTGTGCAAAGAGAAACACAGAAAGGATACACCAGGGACTAATGAGATGGATTATCTAGAGGGAATGGGTGGGAATTGGGTAAAAAGAAAAGAAACAATTGGAAAGAGGAGTTGCCACCATCTCTCAGAGTATACCATTTTGTGCACCTCTGACTATGGAACAATGTTCATGTTTCACACACATGAAGAAAAAATAAAGTAAAATTACCAAGGATGGAAGAAAAATCCTTTAAGGAAAATACATCAGAAACATGTGAACTAAAGTTCATTTCAAATGATGTACTTACTACATGGAAGGAAGGCATGGAAAATGCACTAACCCAGGTCACTTTTTACTGTTATTACTCTAAAAATTAAATATAATTCACATACCATATATTCATTTTCTTAAAGCACATAATTCAGTGGATTTTTGTATATTCACAAAATTGTGCAACCAACACCACCATCCAATTACAGAACACATTCGCCAATCCAAAAAAGAATGCCTCCATATCCATTAGCGGTCATTCAGTCACTACTCCTCCCTCCCCTAGCCCTTTGTAATCACTAATTTACTTTGGTCCCTATGGATTTACCTATTTTGGATATTTCATGTAAGTGGAACCATGTTTTTGTTTGGCTTCTTTCTTAACCCAATGTTTTCAAAGTTCATTCAAGTCAAGGTATATATCAATACTTCATTCCTTTCTATGGCTGAGTAGTATTCCATGGTATGTGTGTGTGTGTGTGTGTGTGTGTGTGTATATACTACTATTGTTATCCAGTCATCTGTTGATGGTTTTTGGGTTGTTTCTTTCCGGCTATTGTGAATAATGTTTTATGAACATTCATGTTTTACTTTTTGTTTGAACATTTTTCAATTCTTTTAAGGTCTACAGCTATTAGTGAAAAGGCAGTTCACATGAGACTCTCATTATGCTTGTTGGTACACTTGATGGTATTCCACACATCTTTGAATATCTGTTCATTGTCATTGTTTTTTTTTTTTTAAATAGGAAAAAAATTGACCAATCTTTAGCTTCACCAAATATTTCTTCTGCCTGCTCCAATCTGCTATTGGCCACTTATGTTGAATTTTCCGTATCATTTACTGTACTTTTCAATTCCTAATTTTTTTTTCTCTTATAATTTCTATCTCATTGTTGATATTCTCTATATGGTGAGACTGTGTTCTCAGATTTTATTTTAGTTTTTTAAACATTGTTTCCTTTGGTTCTTTGTACATCTTCTCAAAATGGTTTATTTAATGTCTTTGTTGAATAATTCTGAAGTCTGGGCCTCTTGGGGAACAGTTTGTTTGCTTTTATTTCTCCGTATATGGGGCATACTTTGTTTCTGCAGGTCTTCTAGTATTTTAGAAAACTGGTCATTTTAAGTAATATAATGGTGCAAATCTAAAAATCAGATATTCCTCTCTCCCTAGGGCTTGTTGTTCCTGTTTTTTGTTGTCGTTTAAATGTACTTTTGTGAAACTGTCAAGTCTGGATTCTTTGTTGTGTATGGCCACTGAAGTTTCTGCTTCATTAGTTTAGTGGTACACTAATAACTGGACAGAGATTTCCTTCAATGCTGGAATCAACACTTCTCCAATTTTGCTGAGAGGCTCTGTGTGTGTGTACGGGGGCACACCTTCAGCACTTAGCCAGGAAGTGGACAATTCCACCTGAGCCTTCATTTCCTGCTTGAGTAGAACCTCAAGGTCAGCTAGAAGTTAAGAGCTTAGCACCTTCTCAGCTCTTTCCTGAACAAAGACACAGCCCTATGCATGCACATGACTTGCTTAATTCCAAGAAATGTCAAAACTTATCAAAGTCCCTAAGGATACTGAATTCTCCAGATTTCCTTTTAAGCTTTTTGATAAACGCATTTGTCTCAACTGTTATTCACTGCCTTAGGCAGATGTGATGTTAAACAATTACCTCTGATAGTTTTTGACAAGTGACATCAGGATAACAGGCTTTTCACACTGAGCAAGTTCTTGGTCAAGACAGACTTGCAAGTGGGGTCTTCCAGTGGATAACCACACTGGTCAAATAATGACAGTTCTCAGTGAATGTATCTTTGAAGCAGGTCCAACCCTGTTCTTCTTCCTCTAGTGGCTGCCAGGGTGCTGGTTTTCACTATGATTGTGAGCTGCTGGTTCTCAAAACTATCAAGGATCTGAGGAGTGAGAAGTTGAAAATAGGGCAAGTTAAAATGTCACAAAGATCACTGTTCCTATCAAGATGCATCCTTTCCTGAAAAATACTCCCTGGATTGCAGTCAACCTGTGGCTAACTCCATAGTTCAGAACAGGTTGATTCTGACAATATAGTTTTCTCACTGCTTTTTAGGGAGAGAATTCCGGTATGTCTTTACTCCACCATTTTTGCTGACATCATTTCGGGTAACTTTCAAACTTCGTTTTGAGACCATTTGTCCTTGAGCTAAAGAAAAAAGAACTCTAAAACTATACTGAACTTTGGCTAGCAGACTTGTATTTTGCAGAGGCATCAGTTAGCAATTTTGAAACTAACTTCTGTGTATTCTAGGGTTGAGAAAATAAGTAAATATACTGTGGATAAGGAGAACCATCTTTCTCACTGTTAGATAGCAAAAGGACACAAGACAGCCTGAGTAGGCTCCGACTGGCCAAATTAAGGACAATTTGAACATCAAAATAAACAATGGATTTCTAATGCTGACCATTATATAGTAATAGGAATCAGACTGGCCATTCTACATTAAATGACTAGAAGACTGGATAAAATATATAAAACTTAGGTTTTCAGACAATGGACAAAAGGCAGTACAATATAGTAATAACTCAGAGAAAGAAAACAAACCAGTTGAGCGCTTTAGCTCATTGCATGGAGTTTCCAACTACACTGCTGAGGGAAGGAACCCTAGAATAGCTCAGTGGCCTTACTGAAGAGACAGAGTTCGGAGTTTACATAGACTACTGTGACTAGAATTTGAAGCAAAATACTAGAGAAGAAGGAGATGAACAGAAAACAAGTGCTCTGGAGATCTTTGGCAGGACCCTGTCAAGCCTATGGCTTAAGACTGATCTGTGCAATGTATGAGGAATCTGCCAAGGCCAGGAAAAAATTCACCAGAAAGGAGTTTGTGAAACAACCTACAAAGGGCCAGGTGTAGTTTGTGTTCTCATCTCACCAGATATAACAAAAGGATTTGCTAAATAAAAGACAAAGCATCAGGCAGGATGCTCAGAAAGGGAATGCCTCTGGAGTGGAGCCAAATGAACCCTAGGCCAAGGTTTCTCAATCTTGGCACTGCTGACATTTTGGGATGGATAATTTCTTGCTGTATACAAAGTAGAATGTTCACTAGCATCCCCGGCCTATATTCACTAGATGTAACACAAAATATTGCAGATGTTGTGAAATGTTCCCTAAGGGTAAAACTCCCCAAAACTGAGAGCCACTGCAGACAAGATCATTAAAACAGCTATTAACGTCCCACATGTTCAAGGAAGTAGAGAAAAACCTGAACGTGATAAGAAGACAAATGAAATATTATAACAAAACCAATGGCAAAGAGAGGGGGGGAGAAGAGAAAAGGAGGAGGAGGAGGAGGAGGAGGAGGAGGAGGAGGAGGAGAGCCACGGATAAAGCAAATGTGGTAATGTTACTGTTTGGAGAACCTGGGTGAAGAATATTGTGCAGTAAAGAATTTGGCTTTGCCCAAAGAGAGAACTGCCTTTGCCACTTGGCTTCTTGGAGGTAATCTGAGGAATACCTGATAGAAGTCTCTTTGTTTAGGGCAGCAGCTAGCTACAATCATTTGGGCAATCAACTGATCATGCTTACATATTGCAGCCACCACAAAAATTCTGGACACCAAAACTTGAGTGAGCTTCTAACACTGGCCAAACTCTAAGCACACTGATGCCAGGATGGTAAAGTGTCCTGAGGACAACAGAAGCTTTGTGTTAGTTAGAATCCTCACAGACATGGTCCTATGCATCTCTTTCTTTGAGAGGTTCTAATTTGTACCCTTCCCTGTAATAAACAGTAACTCTGAATAGGTTTCAGTGTGTGTGTGTGTGTGTGTAGGTTTCAGTTAGTTCTGGGAGTTTTGTAGCAAATTTTTGAACCTAAGGGTGTTTGGGGAACCCTTCCCCCACAACCCCCACCTCCAAACCTGCAGAAGTGTCAGAAGTATCGGAAGTGACAGTGGTCTTGTGTCTTGTGTGGGCTCTTCCCTCTAACCCTGTAGCTGGGCCCTAATTCCTTGCAGTAGGATAAGAAGTCTAGGGCAGACTTGGTGGTCTGGAGGACAGTACTCTCCAAGTCACAATTTGGCTAAACCTGGGTAGGCATGGACACATTTTTCTTTCACCTTTCCTGTAATAATTTTTCATAATTAAAATTTCAATGGAAATTAATTTTAATTTTATATAACTGACATCTCAAAATAAAATTTTTAAAGCAGGGAAAGTAAATTTTGCATTCAACGGCAAAAAACAATTTTCTTTCTGTATACACTCTTGAATTCCATTGCTTTAGTTATCTAAATTCTTAAGCTCTTGAAAATGACAGAAATGACTCTCCAGAGCTTATGAATTTCTGCTAACCAGAGGCCTTTTCCTGCCATTAACAGCAACAAGGAATTTCCTTATCTTTAGTTAGTTAACCAAGAACCTTTAATTTCTTCCAGAGAAGCCAAAGTGAAACATTTGAAAGGAGTTTCAAAATCCTGTCTTCCTTTGAAATAACAGTACTGTATAGCGAGAGTAGTCCCTTCCCCTGTGAGGCATCTCATAACCTCATTCAGTTCTCTGGAAATGCTCCTTCAATCATACCTCCTTCAGGATTTGTCCTTATAAATAAATTCCCATTCATGATTCCACAAAAAAAAAAAAATGTTTCTATAAAAGCACATTAAAGTAACTACATGTTATACATTCTTGATATAAGCAAGTATTTCTATGCAGTGACATATATAACTAATTTTTTGGTCATGTTGCTACACTAAAACACGTATGTTTCCTAAAAACTAGAGATAAAATTCAGAAATCAAAAACTGGGAACTTATTTTAAAAGTCAAAGAGATCACAAATCATTAAAAGTATAATAAAAATTAACATTTATTTTTATAATTTATTGTCTTCATACCCATAAAAAAAGTTAACTTAGTTTTGCTAAGAATAACTCTTAGGAAAGATGATCTATTTTAAATAACTATAATTTCCTCATATTTTCCACTATAAAATATATCTCCTAAACATTCATTTTCAAGGCAAGAAACAAGAGCTACACTTGTCATATTCACTTCATGATAAGTGCACATGACCAAGACCGAGAGAGTTGTGATCTCAGAATTCTTGCACAGAGGGAAGAGTGCGGGTATATTATTAAGAAACAATTTAAGTATGTACTTGATTTGTGCACAGCTTATGTAAACATAACTTTAATAACAGGCTGGTTCACAGAAAGAAGTCCTAATCAATCATCAAATGTAATTTTTTTCCCCTGAAACACAGCAATTTTAGATTGCTGTTCTTTCCGCCTCCTGCTTGCTTCCCATGAAGGATGAAGAGGCAGCTGTGACTGCTGTTTTGTATTTTCAAGTCCTCTCTGTGCACTCTTATTAAACGGATTCTTGAACTGAAGTTCACTTTGCCGAAAACCTGGGAGGAGAAAGCAAAATTGTGAAAACTAAATGCCTAAAGACCATACAAGAGAAAGACATTTCATTTTCTCACATCAGCGTTTAAAGAAGGAATTTAATTTTACTTCAATGGAATATACCACAATTTAAAATCTAAGTCTAACAGGAATAGTTTGAAATTGTAATATACATATGAATAGGCAATTTCGGGACACATGCCTTCTAATATTTTATACAGATGTTTATTGTGTATCTCCTCATGTATGTTGTGCTGTCTTATTTGCATTGAGGAAACAGTTTAAGAAAGGAAACAATGCAGACAACATGGAAGGCCAAGAAAAAAAAAAGAAAAAGAAAAAAAAGAAAAGAGCATCTTATATTTTCAAAGGAACATCATTAGTTTAGGATATCTGTGTATGATGTAGCCAGAAAATTCACATGTATTTACTAAAATACTCGATCTGACCATGGTGATGGGAGGAGAGATGAATTTTTAAAGGGCTACTGTTTGATTCCACTGCCTTGTTATTGAACATAAAATTATTATGAGATAAATTACTAAATTCACTCCAATTTAAGACAAAGCTCTTTTTCAATCATAAAATTATCCACCAGATACAAGAGTGGCAAGTTGCTTCTAGTCCTTACATCCTCTTAAATTATAAGATACTTAAAACTACATTATTTTGAACAAGAAAGTAGCATTTGTGAGAAACACATCAGCCAGAAAAGACATGAATTAATGCATGTTTATAGAATGAGGGTGGGGGAAAGGGAGACAAAAATGTAACAGAGATTTTAAGTAGTACATGGGAAGTGTAATTTCTCCACTGCAACTTAGACATCATTCACTGTCAAAAGCGTTCTCAAGATCTCCTTAAAAAGTAAATGTCGTAACATTACACAAACAAACGCACACAGTTTGGGACAACATTTCCAAAACATTTATTGTACACAGAATTCAAAACGTCCTGCATGCTACACAAATCACATGTGGTCTAAAAATCTGATATAATACTCAGAGTGGCTCTAGTGATGAAGAACAAAGAGTTTAAATGTTAAAAGAAACTGCTTCATAAAAAATGAGATTTAAATAAGGCAGTATTCTAAACTAATATATATTTTAGATAATTAGGTAAAGTATATTTGTAGGTGTAAACACATTATAAATTAAATTCTATAAATATATAAGCTAAGCGAAAAAACAAAAGCCCTTCCACTTGGGTCTCCTCACTGGGAAAATGTGGGGGGTGCCTGCAGTTTACAGTTACTCTGTGTCTGAATACAAGGTAAATGAGGCAGATGCCATGTGTCTGCCAGACCTACTTTTCTTTTCCTCCTGGGTGCACAGCCAGGATGCATTCCCCATCCTGGCCACAGCTAGATGAGGCCATGAAGCTGAGTTATAGCCAAAGACATGTGAACAAAAGGTCTGATCAGAAAAACCTCACATTCGATCCTTTAATCTCTTTCTCTCTCTCTGCTCCCAGAGAGCACAGAGAAATCCCAGAGGCACGAGATGGAAGGAGGCTGCAAAGAGCACAAAGGCTGTGACGAATGAGAATTCAATCACCACGATTTGGTGGCTGCTTGCTACAGCAGCCAGTCTACTACGAATAAGAGCAAAGTGCCACTCGGAAGGAGGATGCAGCCATCACAACATGTGCATTTGGCACTGGCTCGGCCGTTCAGTGGTAGGTGGTAAGGAAATGGATACCCGAGGCTGAAAAGTGGGCACATCTCCCATGCCAATGAAATGGGCAGAACTGTGGCCATTCTCACTGTTGCCAAGTGAGAACCTGGGAGGCAGGCTGTATGCCTATGGAGTTCCCAACACCAGGGTAGGTGGTGGGAAAGAATAAAAGAATTAGTGTACTGATGGCTCTTTGGCAACAGACTACAAAAAAGAGCAGCGTCCAGGAAAGAACTGGCCAGCTCATACACAGAAACTGAAAGCAACAGAGAATCCAGGTATCTGGGAACTAACTTAAGGTTAAGAAAAGCCTTTGGACTTTGAAAGTTAGACGGGAGACTAAGATTTTAAGCAGTAAAGGCCTCTGGAGATTCAGCCCCAGAGCAAAGTTAAGAGTAGAGTATGGCCTTCTCAACCAAACCTGAGAGTCTCAACACAGCAGACACATGGAATGATGCTTGGGGTGGGGAAAAAATACCCTCAAACATAAAGAAAGCAAGTTTGACAACTTGCTCTAGGAAAAAATTGGTGGTGTGGTGACTAGCTCATGGATGGACTAACGGGAAATGAAGAAGTCAGAAATCCACTAAGTTTTGGAGGGACCTGTGTTGTGAGAGAAACCCTAAGTCTGGGCTGAAAAAACTCTCTTGAATGTTAAAGACTCTGAACGGTCTCCAGGACCATATGTTTTTACCAGTCACTTGGTGCAGCCCCCAAGGAAATTATACCAAATGTCTGCTTCAGGTGTAGCCATAGAACAAAAACCTCCCAAGAAGACAGTCAGAAGCCAGGAAGAACAATGGATAAGGAAGTTCCTCCAGCTCCTCTACAATTTTTGCTCAGTAGTGGTAGACATGTTATGTGCCTCCCAATTCTCTCTTAACTGACTGGAAGTTTATATTGTGGTTACCTTGTCCCTGATCTGCCACTAAATATTTGGTTATGAGCTGGGGACGGGCAGTCTGTGTTTAAGTGGCCAGGCCACCAAACTTGGGGCAGTCCCATCCAGGAAACCGGATGGAAAGTACCGCCTCATCCAGGGGATGGATGATGCTGGGCTGGGACTCTGAGGTGGATTCCCTGGGAAGGAGAGAAGTGTGCTCTGTTTGGGGGAGGGGCAGTGAAATGGAATCTCTCACATCCGGTAAGGGACGTGTTTAAGAAATTCCACTCTCTTTTTTCCTCCTAACCACACAATTAGACAACGTTTCTTAGCTCCCCTGTGGCTAAATGGCACCATATAATTGAATTGTGGCTAATGAATTGTGAGTGTAACTGATTCCTGCCACTTTCTGGCCTGGCCCATGAAAACCTCGTGCACAATTCTCCATGTACTTCTTCCCTTCTGCTGTCCAAAAGGAAACTGCAGGAGGAAGGAGCTACGAGATGAAAGGAGCCTGATCCTTGAATTACTCTATGAAACACAGCCCCTCTGTCAATTCACAGTGGACTGTGATGTGAGTGAAAAATAGATTTTCATTATTTTAAGCCAGTGAGAGTCGGGGATTATGTATAGAAATGAGACTACCCAAATATATTTAATTTGACTTGTTATGAATTAACGTGAAAATACTTTGATTTTACTCTTAACCCAGAAAGTAACATACTTGTTACTGAATATTTAATGGTATGGTGCTAAGACATAACGTATCTCAGTTCAAGAGAAATCAAATAGAGCCAATATGTCCTGGTAAGTTTTATTTACACCTTTCCTCCTGGCACAGATAGGTAATAACAACAACAACAGAAAAACCAATTACAATTTAAAAATCACACTGATAATTAGAAAATGTTCTGTTCCCCTTTCTGTGGGTACATAATTCATTCAGACTATTAAGCAACCCGGAGTTTTTATCCTTCCATTCTGGAAAAGTATCAGTTAACTGTATAGAAAGGGCAGGAAGCCAGTAATACATACCTGGGGTTTTGCTTTTTGGAGCCTGTTCTCTGTAATTTCCAAAAGAAGAAAAGACCATTAGGACTTTAAAAAGATAAATAACTTTACAAAGATAAAATAAAATAAACTAGGGATAAAACTCAAAGGACTATCGCACTCCCTCATCCCCCCAATCAATAAAAAAATGATAACCCCCCCCCCCAAGTTTTAGCTGTATCAAAGTTTGATTTTACAATCAGTATTTACAACCAATATTACAACAGAAACATGTGAATTTCCTTCTCACCCCACTTTCTTACAGGGACTTCTGGTCATAAAATATCCTATCTTGGTTACATATGTACTGTCTCCACTCTTGAAGACCATCCAGACAAAAAATTTCGAAAGTCTTCATAAAGCAGGAAAGAGTCACATGTAACAAAAATTAAGATTTACATTTTGTGAGAGATGGAAGGGATAACGGTATGTTATTCTCAAGTGAGAAAAGAAATGGAGCCTTGTGAGGCAGGTTTGGGACACATAAAAACGATTTTAATTAATTTTAAGGTTCCAAATATGGTTGTGTGTCTTTCTACACTTACTTCCCTGGAAAATGTTAACATCACAAGTTTCTGTTCTATTAAAAATTATCCTTGACTTTACAAAAACAATTTTCTGAAGAAAATAGCTGTTACTGAAGAAATAAGCTAACCGTGTGAAGCTATCTCCTACCAGATTAGAATTACAAATGAAATTAAACTTACTGACTTATCACAGGAGAGCTGTGGAAAGTGGTGCTGAATAGCAGGGACAGAGGCAGCAACATTACCAAATACATAGGAGTCCGGAGAAGCTCAGTGAGAGCAAACATTTCATAAGAAAAAGACTGATGTTTAAAATAATGATGGCTCTGGGTTGTCAAAAACAAAGCCCACTGTTCTTTCTTTTTTTTTTTTTTTTAATTTTTTTTTTTGTTTATTTATTTTTGAGACAGAGACAGAGCGTGAACAGGGGAGGGGCAGAGAGAGAGGGAGACACAGAATCGGAAAGAGCCTCCAGGCTCTGAGCTGTCAGCCCAGAGCCCGACACGGGGCTCGACCCACAAACTGTGAGATCATGATCTGAGCCGAAGTCGGATGCTTAACCGAATGAGCCACCCAGGCGCCCCAAAGCCCACTGTTCTTTTCAGAAAGTTCTATTTAAAGAGTAAGATATGTGAGACGTTTTCAAAAGGTTTTCATCAAAAGCAAATTCAAAGTTTGAAGACTTTGGTCATCTAAGGGATAAACTTAAATTAGCTGGACAAATTACCTGGCTACAGGATAAATGTGGCACTGCCATTTAGGTATTTTTAAAAATTTTTATTTTAAGATGTCCCCCTTTTTTTTAAAGTTTATTTATTTATTTTGAGAGAGAGAGGACAAGCAGGGCAGAGAGAGGCAAAGAGACAGAGAATCTCAAGCAGGCTCCAGTCAGCGCAGAGCCCAACATGGGGCTTGAACCCAGAACCATGTGTGATATCATGACCTGAGTTGAAAGTGAGTCAGATGCTCAGCCAACTGAGTCACCCAGGCACCCTCCCATATGTGTATTTGTAAATATGATCCGAATATAACATTCAAAAGGGCCAAGTCTAAACAAAGGATGTGTTCTATAAACTACATGTATGCTGGGAGAGATTCTGTCGTAGTTAGGATGTGCAGATATTTCTTATCTTTAAAAAAATTAAGAACTAATAATTATTTTAGGATAGAAAAAATACTCTTACCTTCTGGAGATTTTAGATCCAGATAAAGAATGGAAAAACACTGACTCAAACTTCCTTGATTCTGTACTTGGCGGGTTTTTGTCTTTTCTTATATTCTGATGGGTTTCAAGTAGATCTTCTTCAGGTAACACTTTTTTGGGGGGGTTTTGTTCCTTAACTGAAGAATGGCAACTACTTTCCTTCTTTCGTGTCCGTCTGACTTTCCCAATGAAGAAGTCATCACCACTGTCACTATCCTCAGACATTGAAGACTGTTTGTAAAACCTTTCTTCTGTGCTATCATCAAAATACTCCTTTTCTTCTTCCTGTAATTCTTCTCCATCACTGTTATCACCAAGGGAGCTATCGGACCCTTTCCTTTTTTTAGTTTTACTTATTGTTTTCATTTTTGGGTCAGCAGGTGTCTTCCGCGGTTCAGACGGAACTACAGAATCCCTTTCAGAAGGCTTTGATGGAGAATCTGGAATGTCTACAGCATTGGGTCCATGTTCCATCTTGGTTATTTTTTCTTTTGAATTTCTTGGTTTCTTTGCCAATATTTTGGCTTCTTTCTCTTTTTGCTCACTGACAATAGTTCCTTCATGCTGTAACTTACTGGCATCATCATTTGAACACAAAGTGTCCTTGGAATGATTTTCTACTGAAGCATTCTTTGATGAGTTAATTTCAACAACATTTTGTCTTGCATCTTTAAAAGCTTTGACAGCAGCTGCAAAAGAAATAGCACATGACTTGTTTCAGCACTAAAACAGATAATAAAACATAACTGTTTCAGTACAGTATTTCTTCAACTATTTGGATATACTTAAGAGGAGAACTGCAATTACATTAAATATATATGATAGATCTGAACCCACAGAAGAACTCTAGTGACTTTAAAAACCAAACTGAGAAGAAATGCTCAGAGGTATTCAATTTAAAACTCTAAAATTAACCATCCTTTCAGGCCTTGGAGTTATGAAAAATAGTGGAAACTTCACTGAATACAAATAAGAAAAATAAAATGGCCACTTCAATTTCTTTAGCAAAATTGTGTTGATATGATTGTGGCACATTATAAATTGTGCTTTCAAACATAAAAATAAATATCTTCTAATCTGTGACAACACTTAATTCTTTCAACGCATTTTATAATAATGAAAATTATGTGAGTACGTGGCCACATCAAAAGTAATATTATGAATTACATTAATATTTAGCAAACCAATTGTATTCAAATTTACCATGAATATATGTTATATATATAAATACATACATATTTATATATTAGAATTTAGGAAAAAATACAGATTTAATTTTTCATTAGACATCAGATAACTTCCATATTATCAGGCACCTTACCACATTTAAAAATATTTGAAGGAGATATTTATAAAAGGTCCTCAAAATGAAAAAAAAAAAAACCATAGAATAAATAAATCAATAGCCATTTATTCAGAATCATATACCCAAGTGCATTTAGGTACATGGCTTAAAAATCATTTAATTCATACCTTTTAGCACATCTATTTTTTTCTTCAGAAGAGGATGCACTGCTAGTCTAGCAATTGCTCTTTCAGTTGCAGTAGAATCAGGCTGCAAATTGAAATAATAAACATGGGAATAAAAGCCAGATAGTACTATTAAGAAGTGAATAAAAGAAAATCTATTGTAATTTTTTTAAAACGAAGAGCTAGGTAACAGGAATTTGTCAGTATTCTCATTAGATAAATCACTTGTATAATCCATGATGAAGAAAAAATAAAGCTCATGGTGACAAAAATAATACTGCCCTGAACAATTAAATCATCTAATCAGGAACACCTTGGTGGCTCAGCTGGTTAAGCAGCAGACTCTTGCTTTTGGCTCAGGTCATGATCTCATGGTCTGTGAGATCGAGCCCAGGGTTAGGCTCTGTGCTGTCAGTGCAGAGCCTGTTTGGGATTCTCTCTCTCTCTGCCCCCCCTCCACTCATACTCTCTTTCTCAAAACAAATAAACTTAAAAAAATTATCATGTCATCCATTAACAAATATTCTTTGTGGTCTTAGTATATTTCCAGAACTGTGGTAGGCGTCCTGTGTGATGGGGGGGGGGGAAGCTCCTGCTTTCAAAGAGCTTAAAAAATCTAGTTAAAAATAGACTAAATCAATATGAAAGAACCAAATAACATATTAGTACTAAGCTGGGTGATTCAAAATATTGTAATGTTTGAAATTCCAGTTAACAGAGATATAGAAATTATCTGATGTTAAATATCTGTATTTTGAATGTCTCAATATCTCTACTGTACTCTCAGAATGTTCTACCAGTGCTTGGCTGATAGCCAACAGTTCATAAACTTGATGATGCCTGAATGGAAGCTGATTCTATATAATAGTTAATATATTTATGAATTTAGAAAAACCAATGATTTGGGATAATTTCTTTGAATATCATCTGTAGGCTGACAACTTCCAAATTTCTAACTGCTACTCTAACTTGAGATTGAGGCTCCTGTATGAACCTCCTGCTTGACATATTAAAAGAGAATTCTTTGATATCCTTCCCAAAGCTACTTCTTCAGTCTTTCCTATCTTACTGTATGTAATTTCAATTTTGCTGGTTGTTCAGAACTAAAACTTTAAGAATTCTTCTATCACATTTCTCCTTCCTTCACAGCTCACAATTATTCCTTTAGCAAATCCTATAGTTCCAAATGCAAAATAGATTCAGGGCCAGTCACTTCTCACCACTTCTGCTGTTAAGACTTTTGACCAATTCACTGACACCTCTCACCTGCAGCACCAACGAAATATCCTCAAACCTGGTCACTTGCTCCCCTACACCTGATTTTCCATATAGCATCACAGTGAGTTTTTAAAAGGTAACCAGATGATGGTATGTCCTTATCTCTTCTTCTTCAAGCTTTACTGCCTTCTGATGCTTAGGCTATTCCACTATAAGCTCTTCTCTACCTGGAATGGTATACTCCCAAATATATACATGGCTGATCATCTCCTATTATTCATATATCTGCTCAAATGTTATCTGAACTAACACAACACTTGCCATAATTCTTTATTTACTTCACATCACTTAGCACTGCATGTCAGTGAAGGTATTTTCCAATCTGTGAGGCAGGGGCTTTGTTTTCCTCATTGCTACAGACATAGTGCTTGGATCGGTAACTGGTAACAGGCTGGATTCGATAAACATCTCATAAAACAAGTGAATACATTTCACTAGTGTGTCACGTAGAGCTGTCAGCCTCAAATGTCTTTATTTTAAATTTACTCTTCATTGTTAATGGACCAATATAAAGCTTTTTTTCCCTTAGTAATACAAACTTATGAGCACATTAGTATGTGCAAGATGATGGCAGTTTGAAGTCTACTGTGTTTGAAGGACTTATCCAGGCAATGTACAAGAATCAGTTGCTTTTCTATGAAATAGCTAAAAGGAAAATAAAGAAAACAATCCTATTTACAGTATCATAAAAAATGATAAAATACTTAGGAATAAATACAACAAAGGAAGTAAAAGATCTTTACACTTAAAACTTGGTAAGACTTTAATAACACGAATCAAAGAGGTTGCAAATAATTGTAAAGGTATCTGTAATTATAGATTGGAAAAATTAGTATTGTTAAAATATCCGTAGTTCCAAAACTACCTATAAATTCAATGCAATCCCTATAAAAATGCCAATGGCATTTTTCATAGAAATAAAAAAAAATCCTACAATTTGTATGAAACCACAAAAGACCCCGAGTAGCCAGAGCAATCTTGAGAAAGAAGAACAAAGCTGGAGGCATTATGCTTCCTAATCTCAGACTATAGTACCAACTTTTAGTAATAAAATAGTATGGTATTAAAATAAAAACAGACCCATAGACTAATGGAATAGAAAGGAGAACCCAGAAATAAACATTTGCATGTACAGTAAACTGCTATTTGATGAGGGAGTCAAGAATACATGATAGGAGAAAAGACAGTCTTTTAAATAAACAGTATTAGAAAAACTGGATATTCATATGCCAAAGAATGAAACGAGACCCATATCTTACCACTCACAAAAATTAACTTAAACTGGACTAAGAAGAATGAAATGTGAGAAGTGAAACTGTAAAACTCCTAGAAGAACACGTAGGGAAAAAAATTCCATGACACTGGTTGTGGCAATAACTTTTTTTGGATGTGATACCAACGGCACAAGCACCAAAAGCAAAAATAAACTAGTGGGGTAAGATCAAACTACAAACTGGCTGCGAAACATAAAAAACAGTCAACCAAGTGTAAAGGCAATCTACAGAATGGGAGAAAATATTTGCAAACCATATCTCAGATGAGGAGCTAAAATCCAAAATATGGAAGGAACTTATACAACTCAACAGCAAATAAATAAAACCAAATAAAAATAAAATCTGATTTAAAAATGGGCAGAGGACTTGAACAGATACTTTTCCAAGTAAGAAATGGCCAACAGGTACATGAGAGGAAGCTCAACATTACTAATCTCTGGGGAAATGCAAATCACCCAAAACCCCGATGAGAGATCATCTCATACCTGTCAGAATGGCTAGTATCAAAAACAAAAGAGCTAACAAGTGTTGGTGAGCATGAGGAGAAAAGGGAACCCTGGCACACTGCTGGTGAGAATAAAACTAGTACAGACACTAGGGAAAACAGAGGAGGCTCCTAAACAAATTAAAAATAGAAGCAAATGAAGTCAGTTATCTCAGAGAGATGCTGTGTTCAATGAAGTATTATTCATGATAGACAAGACATGGGAACAACCAGGAGTCCACTGATAAATGGAGTGAATAAAGAAAATGTGGTGTCTATATACATATATATGTAAGTATATACATATATATATACACATATATATACACAACTGAATATTATTTAGCCATGAGAAAGAAGAAAGTTCTTCCATTTGCAACAATGTGGATGAACCTGGTTGGCGTTACAATGAGTGAAATAAATCAGACAGAGAAAGACAAATACTGCATAGCAGGACTTATAGGTGGAATTTAAAAATACCCAAACTCACAGAGACAAGACCAGATTGTTGGTTGCCAGAGACTGGTGTTAGTGGTGCAGGAAAAGTGGTGGAGGGGGAGACTTCGGTCAAAGGGTACAAACCTCCAGTTAAAAGATGAACAACATCTAGAGATCCAATACTCACCAGGTGATTATACATAACTATACTTTATTATATACTTGCAAGTTTCTGAAAGAGTAAATCTTAAATGTTTTCACCACACAAAAAAATTTAATTATATAAGGTGATAGATGTGTTAATTAATTAACCTTATTATGGTGATCTTTCACAATATATATGTGTATCAAACCATCAAGTTGTAGAACTTAAACTTACACAATGTTTGCTATATGTCAATTATATCTCAATAAAACTACAAACAAAAAATAAAAAAAAAAAATTACCAAAATATTTAAAGTTACTATATCAGCATCTGTAGACAAAAAGAAAAGAAATAGTTTCTCAAATTCTCATTCATTTAGCTGTAAATCTATTTAACAATAACACTGTCTTGTAGCTAATGTGACAAACCTACTTTGTGCACTATGATATCTGCAAATATACATTTCAACATGTCCTTATTACTTCTAATTTTTATAAACTGGAAATTTTGATAAGGTCAGCTACTTAACACCACCACCAAATATCTTAGAGAACAAAGTACTCCTGTTCTACTGAAATCTGAAAAAATGTCAAAGCTATTTAAGAATACTTAAACATCAAGAGATAATACAGTGTAGAAATTTCATGAAAATCTTGGTGAGTATGTGAAGGTGCACAAAACATTTCATTTTTCTGGCAAAATGAAATTGAACACTGAGAGGATCAGCCCTGTCATTTTTAGATCTGACACAAAAAGGACTTTGGAAGGGGTTGAAAATGCATTACCAGAATGTTTGATCTGGAAGAGTTTATCAGAGAAATGAAAAAACACAACAAACAAACACAAACGAAACAAAACAAAAAAAAAAAAGCAGAGCCAGAGATAGTGCCCTGTCTAAAGCCATGCAACTAATGGCAAATCAACAGTAGCCAGAATGCAGAAACTCCTAGAAATTTAAGCTTCTTCCCTTTGCTGACCAGCAATCTTTGTAAAAAGAATGCATTGTACAGATCTCCTTAAGGTACATCTAGTCCTTCAAACTTCCTTACATTTAGTTGCCAGTTGTTTTTAATTAATTTAGATCTGTTCTTGATGGTCTGTTACTAATTTGCAAATCTGAGTAGCTTATGATTTGGGGAGTAGAATTCTAACTGGGAAAAAGGGCAAACCGAAAAACTGTTAATGGCATATACATACTTACATGCTTTATCAATACTAAGGATTTCAGTTAGACCAATAAAAAATGTGACACATGTATTTCTTAAAATATTTGATTTTAAAAAAGTCTTAGTTGGGGCGCCTGGGTGGCGCAGTCGGTTAAGCGTCCGACTTCAGCCAGGTCACGATCTCGCGGTCCGTGAGTTCGGGCCCCGTGTCAGGCTCTGGGCTGATGGCTCGGAGCCTGGAGCCTGCTTCCGATTCTGTGTCTCCCTCTCTCTCTGCCCCTCCCCCATTCATGCTCTGTCTCTCTCTGTCCCAAAAATAAATAAAAAATGTTGAAAAAAAATAAAAAAAAAAAATAAAAAAAAATAAAAAAGTCTTAGTTAAAAATATCACCTTTTATAAGCGAAAACAACCATTTAAATAAACTTTATTTCTAAGGAAACAATGCCAAATTTAACATTTTAAACTTCTTTTGAAGTTTATTCTTAATACAGCAATTTGAATTCATTCAATGCATTTTTTTGAATTCAAATTTTAACAAGAGGTAAAGGGAATACAGACCAATGATTTTACCCAATAATTAGACTAAACAGTCCTGACTTGATTTCAAGATTACCCAGCAAGTTGGGAAGAAGCTAAACTCACAGTCCAGTTTCTGAACTCAGTCTAGTATTCTCTATCAGTTTTCTTCTAAAGTATGTGAGATCACTTTTCTCTCATTCTGTGACTCCCCTTCAAGCCCCCTCCAAGCTTTCTGGAAAGGAATCAAACATAATTATGAACAAAGAGGCTTGTGAACTGAGTGGGTGCAGGTTTGTGGCGCTGGCAGTGCCCTGGGTCTCCGCTGCAAGCCGCCAGGTCTCCATTCTGCTGAGGACACGGGGGGAGGTGTAAGAGCTCACAAGAACAAGCAGGGCAGAAGCTGCCATGAGACCCTTCAAATCCTTTACCCCTCCTTATTTTGTTACTGGTCATCTTTCTGCCTCACTTACATTTTCCTTCTTTATATTTACTGATACTTACATTTATATAAACATGCCTCAATATGTGAAAGAACGGACTTACACATTAAGGACACAAACATCCTCTTCCGAGGCTCACAATCTTGCCCTAATTTCAAAGGTTAAGACAATAATGTACAAAATAAGTGAATGTGATAAACCTCCTTGGACGGATGAAAAATGTTATGGTGGTTTATAGAAGAAATTCAGTCATATACCTTAAATTTAAATGAACTCATTTATTGTGAAACTTAAAATGCTACGTATTCTCTATGAACAGTTTTTACACCTGCATGAAAAAAGCCTTCACAATATTAGAGGATGTGTGAAGGAACCACAGCTTTCCTTATTTAACACTGACACAACATTTGCCATGGAAAATTCTCAGGAAACTGTGGTTTTCACACACCTCCAGATTCTTCCATTTCAAATAAATTACATAAAAAAAGGGAAAACACCTCATCTTTTTATGGAAAAATTTTATTTTGGCATCTGGGTATTTATTATGAACACAAGCATTTGGTGTTCAATTCTGAAAGGAATTTTGAGAATGTACATGTGAATATAAACAACAGTCTAAAAATGAAAAAGCTCTCTTACATGCACTATTCATTCCTGTGAAATGCTGCCTAGAACAAAGGGACTCTTAATGCAGTGGTAGAAGTAGAATGCTGGTATGTTTCTGACATTAATTAGACTTAATTTCAATTCTAGGTTTTACCTAAAGATATATGAATGTTTGTATTTATTAAAAATATCTAGGGAGGTAATATGAACCAGTCCTTTCAGCTGATTCAGAAGAACTGTGGCAACCTAAGGCTCTGAGTCCACACTTAAGGCAACGGGAGACCTTTCTAGATTTGTTCAGGTTGTATAAAACCTAGGACACCATGTTTCCAAGATGTAGTCTGACCGACAGGGGATCCATTCCAGCATTTTCTCTTAAACTTTTGTTTTATGGGCAGGACCAGGGTTTAGACCTTGGACCTGCCATCTGCTAATGACTGACTATAGGTGTATTTTTGACCCTTCTGGGCCCCTGTGTCTCATTTGTTAAATGGAATTATTATCATCTTCCCAGAGAAAGCTAATATATAAAAAGCATCTAATGAGTCAGGCAACTAGTAGATGTTAACAGATATTAATTTGCTTCCCCTTATCCTGTGGTTGTTTACTATAACTATCTTTTACTCCCCAGAAGATGACATATTCTGACATATTCCTCTAGAAAATACTCTGTGTCTCCTATTCCCTTCCTATATTCCACACTGCCCGGCTGATGGCTTTGCAAGCAACAGATGTTTTTAATTGAGAAGCTCCTGAAATTCTGGCACCAGCTGTCTGGAAATGTCAGAATTATCATCCTTCAACTCTCTAGCTTTAAAATTTCATCATATACATATTAACTGCCTACTTAACCTTTCCACCCCTTTTCTGCATTTCACTATTACGACTACACACACACACACACACACACACACAAACCCATGTGTGTGCACATATACACACCTGAATGCTTTCCACATGAGATCACTGTTGTAAGATCAATTGAGATAAGACTGTATATGGAAGAACTGTGCAAGTTGTAAGATATTACACACATTAGTTTGCTCTGCTCTGCTCATCAGACAGCCTCAAATGTGCAGAGCTCTACGTAACAGACTTCATTTCTATGAGGTTATCTTCCACTGAGCAGCTTTTCTTTTTTTTTTTTTTTATTATTTTTTTATTTTTTTAATGTTTATTTATTTTTGAGACTGAGAGAGACAGAGCATGAACAGGGGAGGAGCAGAGAGAGAGGGAGACACAGAATCTGAAACAGGCTCCAGGCTCTGAGCTGTCAGCACAGAGCCCGACGCGGGGCTCGAACTCAAAGACCGTGAGATCATGACCTGAGCCGAAGTCAGATGCTTAACCGACCAAGCCACCCAGGCGCCCCATGAGCAGCTTTTCTATGACACACTGAAGAACAATCAGTCCTCCCTCCACAACACTGCTACCTGCCTCATTTTATAGAAAATTAGCAAATTTTCATACACAAGAACCAAATCCAGTGGAAGAACACCACAAATGAAATAAAATACTAACAGAACAGGTGAAATCAAATAGCTTGGGAGGAATCTGAAATGGTTTCTAAAGCAGGGCAGTCTCCCTTGGCTTTAAATCCCTGCAGGATTCCATCAAGAACTTTGATGAAATAAAACAATTTTTCCTCCCTTCCTCTCTACCTTCCCATCCTCCCTTCCTTTGTTTGGAGGAAGGTACTAACAGGGCAAAAATATAACCAGGTTTCACTTGACACTTCACAGTGAGATCCTAAACTTTTTACCTGAACTGCTATTAAAAATCTCATGACTACAAATATGGTCCTATGCAAATGATTTTACTTATACAAAGTAACAATGATAAGCTAACATAGACATTTGTTTCCCCATTTTTTTGGACAAAAGATATTTCACACAATGGAAAAGCTGAACAAAGGGTTGTACGTAGAAGATACTCTAAAAAACTGATGTGCTTTAAAAAAAATATTTATTTTTTGAGAATACGCGCACGTGCGCGAGCAGGGGTAGGCAGAGAGAGAGAGAGAGAGAGAGAGAGAGAGAGAATCTCAAGCAGACATCGTGCTGTCAGTGCAGAGCCCGATATGGGGCTTGATCCAGCAAACCATGAGATCATGACCTAGCAGAAATAAAAAATCGGACGCTTAACTGACTGAGCCACCCAGGCACTCCTAAAAAATGTACATGACACATGTACTAATATTAACCTTCCAAAGTGAAAACAATCAGGCTAGGAAGATTTAAAAAAAAAAAAAATACAAACATTGGATTTTTTTTATCGTGGGTATTTTCAAATACTGCCAAGTTTTACTGTTAAGAGTTTAAATGGAAACGTTATTATTAGGATACTACATTGCTTTTTGGTCTCACCGTAAGTGAAACATTAATGAAATAGTTCTAGAATTCAAATTTAGCATCCAGAAAGTTCGAAAAATTTATTTCAGTAAAATCTTAAAAGATTATTTTTTTAAACTCTCAAAACAAAAATACATTCTATGATATTTTTACAGTTATCACTATTCTATTTAACATGTATGTCACCATTATGCCTGAGATACAGACCAAACTACAGTTTAAAACCATAATAGGATCATATTTTTTCCTTCTCTTCATGAATAAAATCCTATGAAAAATTACGTAAAATTATGCTGCTACAAAATAGGCTGTTGTAAAACCACATTCAAGACTTAAGTGTTTTTTTTTTTTTTTTTGGTTAATGTTGGACAATGACAACAACAACAAACTCTCCCTCCCTTCAAACAAACAAAACTCTTTTATGTTCTTACCATCTTAAAATGCTTTAAAATTCAGGGGTGCCTGGGTGGCTCAGTCCAGCTCTTGATTTTGGCTTAGGTCATGATCTCATGGTCATGGGATCAAGCTCTGTGTAGTGCTCTGTGCTGAGCATGGAGCCGGCTTGGGATTCCCTCTCCCTCTCTCTCTGTCTCTCTCTCTATCCCTACCCCATCTGTGTGTGCACTCTCTCTCTCTCAAAATAAATAAACATTTTTTTAAAAAATGCTTTAAAATTTGACATGTTTCATACCAATTGTAGAGAAGTCAGTGGGCAAACTGACATTCATAGTTGGAGATTCCAACACGTGTCTCTTGGTACCCAATAAAACAAGTAGGCAGAAAATCAGTAAAGAAAGAAATCACCTGAACAACACCAACAACTAATGTGACCTACCTGACATTTTAGGACACTGATCCCAAGAGAAAACATATCGTTTTCAAGTGCACAGGAAATATTCACCAAGGTAAGGCACGTCCTCAACCATAACACAAATAAAAATCAGAGAAAATGTGCTCATGGATCATAAAGGGAACAGTAATGAAAAGATACCTAGAAGATCCCCTAATTGCTCAGAAACTAAACAATACACTTAGAATTAAACCACAGGTCAAAGATTAAGTTTCAAAGGAAAATTAAGTTCTTTGAAAAATTGAGTTCTTTGAACTCAAAGAAGACGAGAATACAACATACCAAATTTAAGGGTGCAGGTAAAAGAGTGCTTAGAGGTAACTTTATAGCACTACGTGCTTCTGTTACAGAAGAGGAAAGGTCTAAAATCAGGGCCTGAAGTTTCCACATTAAGAAACTAGAAAAAGAGCAAAATGAACACAAATGCACGAAACAAGAAGCAATACGGGTTAGAACAAATGCCAATGAAAGTGAAAATAGAAAAACACAAAAACATCAATTAATCCAAAATCTGTTTTCAGGTTGGAACTCTTATATGTAGACACTACAGAGTGAGTGGAAATGAAAAAGGGGAAACAGGAAGGGAAAGAGAAAAGGGGGGGGGGGAATAGTATGGAGCAGAACTGGTTTGCAGTCCTAACTGTGCCACATAACAGTAGTCTCCTTGACTCAGCTCACTCCATGCTTTGTGATCTTCCGTTTCCTCATTTGTAAAACCAGGGGTAAAAATAATCTTTCACAGAGCAGTAAATATGTTGATTAAATAAATTAGTAACAAAAATTACTTGGAAAAAAATAAAAATACTCTTTGTACTCATTAGTAAGAATAAGAGACTAATTGTTGTCTCACATAAATGCCACATTTTAAGTTCAACATACCTTTGAGGACTTTGAAGGTGTGATGTTACAAGCAAAGTAGTATTCATAAATTACCATAAAATATTTTTTTAGTGGCAATATTGGAGCTCAAGTGGGGAAAAATCATCATACATTAATAGTAACTGGCTGGTTGGTAAGTTTTCTCTTCAAGGAAAAGGGTGACAAGAAAAAGAAAGTCAACCAATTATAGATATACCTTTTTGCAGATTTTTTCGAAGTTGATATCATCACCGAGAGCAGATTTAGTTACTATATCAGGTTTCAATTCCTATAAAAAAAATAAAGTAATTTTAGTTATGAGTCTAATTTTAAAGCATCATTCATTACTAATTATTATGAGGTACATTCCTTCCCATGTTTTGCTTTTAAGAAATTTGATATTAAATAAGTTCTTAGTTTTTAGACAAGAATAACTCCTATCATAGTAATAAATTATCATACTCTGAAAAACCACAGAAAAAGGAATTTAAGAGCTAATCCTCCTAAGATAATTACACTCAGATTCCAAGGAAGCCAGAAAATTCAATGTGCCAAGAAATCTCTAGCATAATAAAAACTCTTTAACTGAAATAAGATTAAAATAATTCAAAATGTTAATTTAAGATTTCAAGATTCAGGGCGCCTGGGTGGCTCAGTCGGTTAAGCGTCTGACTTCAGCTCAGGTCATGATCTCACGGTCCATGAGTTCGAGCCCCGCGTCAGGCTCTGGGGTGATGGCTCAGAGCCTGGAGCCTGCTTCCGATTCTGTGTCTCCCTCTCTCTCTGCCCCTCCCCTATTCATGCTCTGTCTCTCTCTGTCTCAAAAATAAATAAACGTTAAAAAAAAAAAAAAAAAAGATTTCAAGATTCAAAGAAATTACTTATTTCAATGACATTTCAGGACATAGGCAATTATATCATTTTATATCAAAATGTAAATCTTTATAGAGAAATACTTAATTTTAATTATTTATTAAAAAATCTAACCTACACAATACTTTTATATTATGCAAAGAGTTTATTTTAGAAAATTGAAAAACAGAAAAGCAGAGAAAAAATAAGTAAAATTACTAGCACTGTTTATTTACATGGTTACAATTCTATTACACACTCTTCTACATGCTTCTTTAAGAGAATTTAAGTTTGATATACATTTCACTAAGTAACAAAGGGTGACTTTAGACCATACAAAAATGAAGTTTCTCTTAACAGCTATCAAGTTATTCTATTGTGCAGGAAAAAATACAGTGAACATTTGCATATTTTTTTTTCATAATATTGTTGAGAAGACAGCTAAATAAAAAATCAGCTAGTTGGTTTTAAAACAACATTGACTGACAGTGAGGTAGACGTGCGTGATATGGTAAAAATTGTGTAGGTACTATTACACGAAAATGATTTAATTTATATTTTAAATAAAAATAGAACCATAGCATTTTGTGAGCTAGCTTTATCATCTAATGACAGGGCAAATGTTTATCCTTTTTTTTTTCCCATTCTCCTACATCACTGTCCTTATTTGTTTAACCAAACTTTTATTATTGGACATATTTTCTGATTTTTATCTTTTAATAAATAGGAGCAGAATGATATCCTTGTACGTACTGACTTGTGTATCTCCTGAAAAATGTCCACATATTCTATATTAAAGAGCTGTGTAAAACTATGTTTTTGGAAAGAGGAGAATGGAAAAAAATTAAATATTGATAATTATGATCCAATGTCATAAAGATTAGAAAGCATGGTTTCTGAGAATATTCATTCTTATTGTATATACACTAATATGACTGTACACTAATATAAATATTAAAAAAATCTATATAAACAGCATAAAAAGATTCTTACTTTTAAGTGTGTGTGTGTGTGTGTGTGTGTGTGTGTGTGTATGTATACATAATACGTCTTTAGGAACTGATGAATTAATATGAAAGATTAGCTTCCCCGAGGTAGTTTAAAGTCAGTAAAATTATTTACAGTACAGCTAAAAAAAAAAAATCCAAATCTTAAGACTTGCCCTGCTTTTGTCAATGGCTGGCTTTAAGTACTTTTTTCTACTCTGTAAGTGAAAAAGTCATTCTAAAGAGTGAATCAGTTAAATTTTATTGCAAATATGAACATAATGCTTCCAGAAGGGAATGATGTTGCCTAAATCTCAAACCATCCACATACTCCTTCCTAAAGAATAAATTCAACAAGGACTACAAGAACCATGCCTTCTTCATTATTAGGAGATACAGGAGAACGGAAACTTCAAAACATCAAGTTGAGAAACTTAACACCAAATTCAACAGAGCACTCACTGCATCACAATCTTGTGCACACAAAAAACCAGGGAATACCAGATTAAGAAGACACTGGGAGAAAAAAAAACGTGAGTGAAGGACATACACGAATGACAGACAAAAAGCACCACTAGAAAACAAAAACTACTACAGAGAGTCAAAATGGATACAAGACTGAGACTTGGTAATTCATAGCAGTGGCTACAAGGGAGGACTTGAAATCAAGTGGTTCTGAAGGCAGGGGCCTCAAGAAGCAGGCACAGAATCAGATAAATAGGGGCTTTGTTCCTCCTTTCAGATATAATGATGAAGGTAAAGGAAGAAAGAGAGAGAAATTAAGGGCCCTTTGGAGACAAAAGAAAAGACAGGTAAACTAATTCCTTCTTATCAACATTCATTAAAAAAATGATATATGGTGGATCCAGATGGCTAGGATTTCAAAAAAAATTAAATTCATATAAAATTAAGGAAAGAAGAAAACAGAAAATGTAAATAAAAACACTTTATTTCATAGATTCTCTCCTAAAATTATGAAACAAACAAAACCTGTAAACACCCTCCAAACTGTATTAGGGAGTCTCAAACTAACATTTGGATTTATACAAAAAATATGCAAAATTAGAAATTAAGACACTAAGAACAGAAACAGGTAGAACAAAGAAATACATGAACAGCTGATAAAGTTTAGGAAATAAAAAGAAAAGAAAAATAAAACATCTCAGAGATGGAGAACAGATTCAAAGAAAAATTCAATAAAGCATCTTGAAGAAAATCAACTGGGGCAGTTAGGTGGTACAGCTGGTTGAGCGTCATCCAACCCTTGATTTCAGCTCAGGTCATAATCTCACAGTTTCAATGAGTTCGGGCCTCATGCTGGCTGTGAGCTGATAGCATAGTGCCTGCTTCCCCCCTCCCTCTGCGCTTTCCCTGCTTGCATGCTCTCTGTCTCTGTCAAAATAAATAAATAAACTTAAAAACAAAAACCAAAACCTGGGAGGCTCAGTTGGTTGAGTGCCTGACTTCAACTCAAGTCGTGATCTCACAGTTCGGAAGTTCAAGGCCTTCATCGGGCTTTCTGCTGTCTGTGCACAGCTCCCTTCGGAGCCTCTGCCCTTTCTCTCTGTGCCCCACTCCTTCTCATGCTCTGTCTCAAAAATAAATAAACATTAAAAAAAGAAAAATAATTTTTGAAGAAAGTCAAGAAAACTACCAAGAAAATGAAAATGAGATAAAGAAAACAGCAAAGGAGGATCCCACATATCTATAATTGATATCTCTGAAGATGAAAAACAAAACAATGAAAGAAACCAATACTTAAAACTGTGATTCTAAAAATCTGGGAAAACAAACAATAGAAAACTTAAAAAACAGAAAAGCTAAAATGAGTTGCAATGATCAATAATGCAACCTATCTTTGTAAAGCCATTAGACATTAAAAACAAAGAAAAAAATCTTCAGAGACTGGAGGCAAAAATAACAATTTAGTTTAAGAGTAAGAAAATAAAGGTTGTTATCAAGAATAATATTCAAAGCGAGTTCAGAGAAGCATTTTCAAGGTAAGCAGGTTCAAGACAAGGATTTTATACCTAGTCAAGCTGCTCTACAAGTATCAAGTCTACAGGAAAAAGTTTTGAACCTGCAAAAATTCAGAGAATGTTGCACACATCTGCCTCTCCAGAGGAATCTTTAAGAGGAAAAGCTTTGGCCAACAAGAGATAACTTTGGTAGAAAGACTGATGATGAGTATCTATTTGCTGAGCTATAATGAAAACAAATATGGGGGCACAGGATAAAGAATTGAAGGTAAACTTGACATAATCTAAGTAAGATGAAAATGCAGTTGAAAAAATAGGAGAGAAAGGAAGAGTAGAATAAGATCACTCATTGACTACTGTTTAGGTAATATGCAGGAGTCAAAGGACAGGGTTTAAAATGGACTGAAAAGTAAAATATTACATAAGAAAATGGGAAAGTAAGGGCACTATATAAAATATGTAAATACAAAGATAAATAAACCATGGAACAAAAATATGTATCTTTCTAAATACCACAAACTTCTTAAACATTGCAAAAAGAGACATCTAGACAAATACAACATAGAATACCCAATAATTAGAATGTAAAATATTATATGACAGAGTTGAGAACACAAGGAGTATATTTTAATGTGAATTAGTTTAATGTACCTACTAGAAGGAAAAGATGTCCAGACTAGATCAAAAAGCAAAACCTAAGTCTACGCCATATATATGAGACACACAAAAATGTTATTCAAAAACGCTAAAAATAAAGGAATTTGCAAAGATACATGAGGCAAATAGAAACAATTAGAAAACAAGAGTTGAGATCATGTATCAGATAAAAAATAATTTAGATAAAGACAAAAAATGGGGCGCCTGGGTGGCTCAGTCAGTTAAGTGCCTAACTTTGGCTCAGGTCATGATCTCGTGGTCCATGAGTTCGAGCCCCGCGTCGGGCTCTGTGCTGACAGCTCAGAGCCTGGAGCCTGTTTCAGATTCTGTGTCTTCTTCTCTCTCTGACCCTCATCCGTTCATGCTCTGTCTCTCTCTGTCTCAAAAATAAATAAACATTAAAAAAAAAAAAAAGAAAAAATGAAACAAGACAGAAAACTACAGGATATGGAGAAATAGAAATACGTTACTAACAGAAGACTTTCACACAACACTCTCCATTCAACAGATCTCAAAATAAGAGGAAAAAGGCATTAGAAAGTCTTAACCTAATAAGGTATATCTATCTGTCTTATGGATTTGTTACGAACATTATGCTCTTATAATACAAATTATACCTTCTCAAGCATACATGGAACATTAAACAATTGATCAAATATTAAGTCAAAGTAAAGTAAGTATTATCAAGCAAAATATGAACAATACTCCCTGATCACAATGAAGAAGTAGGAATTAAAGAAAATCAACCTATAAACAAAAAAGCTCTCCTACCAGGAATTTTTAAAAAAACAACAAAATCCTCAAACAACTCTTCAGAAAGGGAAAATATAAACAGAAATTTCAGGGTTTCTGAAAATTAATAAGGAAACACTATATTTTGGAATTTATAGGAAGTAGTTTTTATTCCTTTTTTTTTTTTTTAATGAAATGAGGATTCCTGAATCTTTAAAAAATTTATTTAGTTTTGAGAGAGGGCATGAGTGAAAGAGTAATAAGCAAGGGGCAGAGAGAGGGAGGGAGAGAGACAGAGAATTCCAAGCAGGTTCCGTTCTGTCAGCGCAGAACCTGAAGTGGGGCTTGAGTTCACTCGAAGCGAGCCTTGAACTGATGAACCGTGAGACTGTGACCTGAGCGGAAGTCAGACGCTTAACCAACTGAGCCACACAGGCACTCCTAAAGTGGTTTTTATTGTTAAAACAACTATATAAATAAAAATAAGGTACGAAAATAAATGAACAAATGCTAAATAAACTAAAAGGAACCCAAATTATCTTTGTTCAATTCTTTATCAAAGGGAAAAGAAGACCCAATTAAATCATGTAATTTGTCCAAGGTCCTATAGTTATTTTGTGGTAAGACCAATTAATTAGTGCTTCTACTAGATCACTACTTATTTTATTGCTTCTATGATGTAATCCAAAAGATCTTCACCATATTTAAAAGCATTCATGTGAAAACTAACACAAAAGTAAACCGTATTTCATGGTTTCCAATGTCATATGACCATTTGAACATCATCAGAGCCTGCTACTGTGTAAGAACCTTCTAGTTTTAAATGAAGCAGTAATGATTTCTATAAGCTGTGTTTAATGTACTTTTCAACACAAAAAAATAAATGTTTTTTAATAAATGTGAGGTGCTGAGCAATCCCAGTAGGTAATTTTGGCAACTTCTGTGGTCTTTCAGAACTACTACAGGGAAAATGTTACAAAGGTTCAAAATAAACACAATACGGGGCGCCTGGGTGGCTCAGTCGGTTAAGCGTCCGACTTCAGCTCAGGTCACGATCTCGCGGTCCATGAGTTCAAGCCCCGTGCCAGGCTCTGTGCTGACTGCTCAGAGCCTGGAGCCTGTTTCAGATTCTCTGTCTCCCTCTCTCTCTGACCCTCCCCCATTCATGCTCTGTCTCTGTCTCAAAAATAAACGTTAAAAAAAAAAAAAATTAAAAAAAAATAAACACAATACACTTAAAAGAGAAGTACAGACTGAAGTTGACCTGAATTTAACAATGTTGAATATATTTAAAGAAATGTTGCCACTAAAAAAGACTGGGCAGTTTTTGGGCTAATTATAAACAACAGCCATTATCAAGATCTGTGAAGGGTCTGAGAATTTACCCTCCTTGAAAGTTAACAGGTTAGCCTGGCATAGTCTGATGGATGACAGCAGTAGACGCAAAACTCCTGGGCCAGAAACAAAGGACAGTTTATTACTCAAACAGCAAGAACCAGAGTACCTGCTTTTTATCTTATCCATTGTTTTGCAAAATATCAAAGGCCCCAGACACATAGTAGACAATAAACTTAACAAATGCTGCAATCAAAACTAAGGGAGCTTTTTAGGAATATAACACCTTTGAAAATTGACTATTAAGTACGGAGCATATTCTCAGAATGAAGAAGGACAACTGTTTACATTTGTATCTTTGATAGTACAACCCGCAAACACAAATTAGGGTTATAATAAACCCCTAGTTTTACAACATAAGCACCTATTATTTACACATTCTGTACTAGGTTGAATGGTTTCCCAAACATGCCTTGAAGATGGAGGAAGGGGCCATGAGGGCAGGAAGGCAAGTGGCTTGTAAAAGCTGAAGACGGCAGCAAAATGATTCTTTAGGGTCTCCAGGAGGCATACAGCCCTGCTGACATCCTTGTTTTAAGACTTCTGACTTTTAGAACTCTAGGATAAAATATCCTTCTTGTTTTAAGCCATCAAATCTGTGATAATTTGTACAGCAGCACTAGGAAACTAACAAACTTTCTATCTCCTACCAATCTTCATATTACAAAGTAATTCATTACACTGTATTATTTGGACAAGCACAATGTACCATAAATAATGCCCAGAATTAAGTATCTTAATACCAAGTTATGAAATTACCAAAGTAAATTAAGATGCAATATGGATGGCTTAACCTTTCCTTATGACAATACTCACTCTAGGAGCCAAGTTGTTATTGCCTTAGTTTTAAATGTAACCACATGACAACATAGGGAATGCTACCTCCCAAGTTATAGTTCATACAAAACTTTTAAATCATGTTTAAATAGAAAACCTATACGGGTAGGGATGCTGTACCCAAACTAAAGTTTCGGTTTAGTGCTATCGTAAGTAGGCACGGAGAATCTAATAAATCCAATGTCTTTCTAGACCATGCAAAAACACCATTAAATATTATATTATGAAGTTATCCTCCCTTCCCATATGTTTATTCACAAGAAATCAGGCACTGCCTTTTAAATAAGACTCTTCTTGATGTATTATCACAAATGGATAGATAGCACCTCAAATGTTAGTATTCACTTCAGCATGGTAAGAGGAAATTTAACCCATAACCTTTTTGCATCCTTCTCAGAGTGTGTTGTGGAGTTTACTTGGGAAGTTCATGTTAAACTTTCAAAACTCACAAACTGTCTCTCATTGCTCTAAATTCTAGATTTATGTACTTTCTGACTCAGAATATCTAATATACATTCATTCATTCATTCATTCATTTATTTATTTATTTATTTATTTATTTATTAAAACTGTTTACTTACTTTGAGACAGAGAGAAGGAAAGACAGTGCAAGCAGGGGAGGGGCAGAGAGAGGGAGACAAAGAATTCTAAGCAGGCACCATGCTGGGAGTGCAGAGCCCAATACAGGGCTTGAACCAAGGAATCCTGAGATCATGACCTGAGAGAAATCAAGAGTCTGATGCCCAAATGACCGAGCCATTCAAGAGTCCCCTCTAATACATTTTTAAAGTGAGAAGTTTTAAACAACATTTTCATTTTTCTTGGATTGTATGAAAAACTAAATAGGTTATAATTTGGCCATATGATTTTAGTCATATTTTAAGAATGAATTACACTTCAAATGGATTATGAAAGCCAGTTGCTATAGCAAATTCCACTAAGGTCCACTAGATCAGTGATTTTAATTGCGAAGATAGGGAATTTATTTATTTACTTATTTATTTATTTATTTAAAATTTGAAGTAATTGACAATTTTCAAAG
Source organism: Panthera uncia (assembly GCF_023721935.1). Taxonomy (NCBI): domain Eukaryota; kingdom Metazoa; phylum Chordata; class Mammalia; order Carnivora; family Felidae; genus Panthera; species Panthera uncia. The sequence continues at coordinate 16,748,059 of NW_026057577.1, read as the reverse complement.
AATGCTTTGGATGATGGGTAATTTTTAGGATTTTCCGCTGTGGTGTGTCTTACCTGACAATACATCTACTCTCTTTGTTATAAATGAATGGCTCCCCACAAGAGTTTGAAAAACAAGTGAAATTGCAAGGTTTGGGGATAAAACTCCAAAAAGCCTTAATTTAGTTAAAAAAGTAGACAGCTCTGAAAGTACAATGATATTTAGAGGCTTGAACAATAAAGAGATGCGACAATTCCAGCTTTTTGGCTAACTATTCAGAAGTGAAAGTACATTCTAACCAGCTTGTTGGGAACAGTTCTGCTTCAAGAACATAAGAAGGAAGCAAACTTTAACATGGCCAGGTAGTAAGCTATCTAGTCCAAACGAAATGGTTTTAGGCATTATACAAAACAGTCACCGAATAAGTTATGCTTATATTAACCTCTGCCTTCCATTTTCCTGATATAAAAAAGGAATGAAAAACACAGAGTGTAAGGTTCTTCCAGGTTAAGAAAGGTGTCTTACACATCTTTGCCCCTAGATTCCAGTATAAGACATTTGTTGAAAGGACTGGACCAGAGTAAAGAAATTTAAAATGCCTATTTGTTAGTGAGAAAAGAGAAAATCTAAAGGAGGTCAGTAAAATCTCTTATCAACAGAAATGGCCAATTCAGGATTTGCGAATAAAGTTTCAGTTGCACGTGTGGGCGTTTTCTTTATGAAGCAAAAGAACAAATAACTGGGAGAATGGGAGAAGGTAAAATATGACTTAGGGACTCATTGAAACCTACATATCATATTATGAATGGGTGGGAAACTACCTTAGCTAATAAGCCAGCTAAAAGATTTATATTCTTTCTGAGAAAAGATTTCATACCAACTGTAAAACTAAGATCCATTTTTACACCCAGCAACAGATATTTTACATAGCAGCTAAGTAATGTATTTTATATGTACTTGGTGTTGAAAGGTTATCTGGTCCCTGCACGCACCACACATGAACATGGTGAAAAAAATATTCATTAGAAATTGAAAGAAAACACACCAGTTCAGGGCTTGTACGATAATTTTGCACTACGATATTTCTAGTGTATGGGGTTAATTCTATATAAAATGACTAACCAGAAAGGAACACTTAGCTTTCTTTCATACAAAATAAATTCCAAAGCCTTTTTGCAGAGAAAAGTATTTCTCTTAAATTTTAAAAAGGTCCGGGCACCCGGGTAGCTCAGTTGGTTAAGCGTCCAACTTCAGCTCAGGTCATGATCTCACGGCTTGTGAGTTTGAGCTCCGTATCGGGCTCTGTGCTGACACCTCAGAGCCTGAAGCCTGCTTCAGATTCTGTGTCTCCCTCTTCCTCTCTCCCCTTCCTCGCTCATGCTCTGTCTCTCTCTTCTCAAAAATAAATAAAAACATTAAAAACAATGAGAAAAAAATTTAAAAAGGTCCCTATTTTAGATTGAATATAATCATCTCAAATATTCTACAATTTCAAAAGAACAAAATCCATTACTACATATGGAAATTTGATTTTGTATCAAAGTCATATGCTACAGACTTAGGGAAAAAACACCTAGATATATTTCAATTTAGGAAAACGTTTTGAACATTTCTGAGTCAAATAAGTATGGCCTAACACATTAAGTGACAAAAAAAAAAAAAAAAAAGGAAAAACGTTACAAAAGACAGAAGAAAAAACAAAAAACCACAAATGAAACCATTCTCAACTAGAAAACTATGGATCAGGGATAAATAATGGGAAAATGAAGATACCACAGTTATATTGCAGGTGCTAAATATGGAATACTGCACTAAACAACTTTAAAATGAGTGCAAGAAAGACTCACACTAAATTAGACAAGCAAAACTTGAGCAATTTTACTCAACAGTACAGAAATCCTATAAAGGGTTTTCATTAAAAAAAAAAAAAAAAGGTCTTTAAATTTATCACCAACACAAGAGAAACAAAAATGATCAGTGATTTACTAATCAAATACTAACTAAACTTAGCTTCTGAAACTGGGCTTAAGTAGTTTCTTTTCCTTAGGTTTCCTTAAAATTACTGAAGTTTGAAAATCTTGGAGTTTATTCACTTGGGAGTTCATTCGTCAGGGGAGCAGGGCTCTGTGTTGACTTGTGCAAGACACACCTTCTTTTACTGTCAGACATTCAATCCAGCTTTATTTTCTAGCATCAGTATAATTTCTTTTATTTAAGCTTTCAAATAGAATTATCCAAACCATTTCAAACATTAAATAAAGCATTAAATTCTATACAATTTATATGAGAGTAGTTAGCAATCCATTCATTAAAACACCGGAAATATAAGAGACTTAAGCTAATGAATAATTCTACCCCCATGCAGGAAAGGGCTAACTCAGCAGACCTGGGATGCTCAAACTTCATGTAACTGAGAAAGGTTTATCCTCAGGACTGGCCACTGACTAGCTCTTTGGGATGAGTTCAGAGCGCTTGGATATGTACACATAGAACCAATGTGATCAGATAGTTTATGTGATTGATGGTGGCTATGTCTTTGCTCTGGGAGGCTTAAGTCTTAGCAGTTGAGGAGGACAGTCATGCAGATTAATTCATGCCTACGTGACTGGCTCCCAACAATGTGGGCACCATGACTCAAGTGAGGTTTCCTGGTTGGCAACTCTTTGCAAGTGTTGTCACACAACACTGCTGGGAGTGTGACCATGTGACTACATTGGGAGAGGATGCAGGCTACAAGCTTATGCCTGGTGTCTTCTGGACTTTCCCCTCATGTGCCTTTTCCTTTTGTTGATCTTAATTGATATCCTTGAACAGTAATAATCTGTAACTGAGCATAACAGCTTCTCTTGAGTATTATGAATGCTAGTGAATCAATGAGCCTAAGAAGAAATGATAATCCAAGAAAGTTTAAGAGATCCATTCAAAGAATTACAATAGAGCTAAGTGTGGAATCCCCACAGTTTGCTTTTTGCCATATCCTGTCAGTGGTGATATATTAGAAATTGTTTTCATTCTTTCCTAATCACATTCAACTAAAGTTGCTCAAGTTTCCTACATTAAAAGTAGTCATCCACCAATAAGATTCACCAGAATATTCCAGTTCCTTTATTCCATACTATGCTGCATGCTACTGCTTTGCTTATATTCAAAATAGCAAATGTAACTGGAATTAGGTAATCCCAATTTTGACTATTTGGCTATCTCCTTGTCTTTGTTCTCTCCAGAGTACTGAGTATACTGACTCAAAACTAGATAACCAGTGTAGTGTTGTCTCTCACTCAAGGGAGAAAGTATGTTTGCATCCAAACTGTTCTGTATCAGGCTGTGGGGAGGGAGACTGAGTCAAGACAAAAATAACTTGGACGCAGTAACCATGCTGACATTTTTAATTCCAAGAGGCTCTCATTAAAGTTGGGCTTTTAACTTAATAAAATACAAAATATGTTTGTATTCTCCAAAATGTGATTAAAATTGGAGTATGTTTAGCTTATGAGGGGCTAATACTGGACACAAGGAATTAAAGGGTGACAAGAGAAGTCTGAATTCTTAAAGATTTTTTTTTTTTTTTGTCTATTTGGAAATGAGGAAAGAAACGCATTTCTCTGAAATAGAGAATCTGAAATAACCCGTGAGAGCTACTGACATCCAAATCTTCATGCTTTTCCAGATGGAAATCTCATTATGGTTACCCTTCAGTGACAACAAAAAACTCTGTTCCTAAATATTGTTCTACTGTTTCCTAAATACATTTCTACCAGATGGAACTTCAATAAGGTATACTCTGTCATCATACTGCCAAAGGATTTTTTCCAAATAAAATATCTCCATCTTCCTCCTTCACCTATTCCTGTGTTCCCGACTGCAATTAATGGCATCTCCAGCCTCTGCTACTCAGATGAGACAGCTTAGAGTAATCTGACACTGTGGGCCTCTTCGTCATGCTTCTGTTATGTTCCTACCCTCCCCACCTTTTACTTTCTCTCCTGTAATTCTGTTGAATTTGGTCCCCTCTTTCTGACTACCCATAGGTTCAGGATTTCATTATGGATTATGTGTATTGTAACAGCCTAACTGGGTTTCCAGCCTCCAGGCCCAACAACTTCCAAGGCCCATTGTGTCAATATGCTGAATACAGAACAAAGACAAAGACCTTCAGTCTTATATTCAAACTCTTTCATTATCTGGTTTCCATGTATCTTTCCTATATGTATTATTATATACTATATAGTATATATAATTATACTATAGTATATATAATTATATATAGTATAAATATATAGTATATACTATATATACTACATAGTGTATATAGCATATATAATTATTATATTATATAACAATATATAATATATACAGTAATAGTATATACAATTATATACTATGAAGGGTCTCATAGGCCATCCAGCTTTACATAACATTTACAAAAATTTTACCTCCTCCAGTGTCAGTATCTTTAGTAACTGTCTGCTTTTTCAGTTTTTATTTGTGGAATGCCTTTCTGCCATCGGTCACCTACCTTTTACACTCCCTTGGTCTCCAGTTAAAATCTATCCATGTTTCAACTCTTGGTTTCTAAATACCACTGAAATGAAGCAGGGCTTCTTAGAGAAATGGCTGATTATAGATTGGAAATATGAAATGTATAATCCCTACAACATTTTGTTATGCCAGAAAAGGAAGAACTAATCAGATTCTCTCAAAAAGACAATGATTCTCTCAAAAGTCACGTAGCCAGCTTAGAAGGGATACTACTGGTCAAACTTGGGTGTCAAGTAAAACAATGACAGCAAGAGATCATAAACCCAGTGACCGCATAATTTGTTGTCCAAAACAGAACACATGTGGGAGTGACATGATGCCGTATTAAAAATTAAACTGAGACAGGTGGTGATTATCAGAAGAATCCTGGGGAAATCTAGCCTTTAGGGAACCATATAATTGTAACTCTAGTTATCTCCAAAAGCTCTTTATCTTAAATCCATTGCAAGTAGGCTTCTGCCCCCAATTATTCCCCTATGCATATTTTTGTGAAAGTCACCAATGGCTTCCATGTTGTTCAATCTCATGAACACATCTCAGTACTCCTCTTACTCAGCATATCAGTACCATCTGGCTCTTCCCCTACTTGACAATCACCAGCTTTTAACACGTTAATTCCTCCTTCTCCTTAATTTCATTTGACTTAGAGGACCCACAGTCTAGGCTGTTCTATCTTAGCCTCCTTTGCTAGTTCCCCTTCTCCTCTCTGGCTTAAGAGTGGACCAAGATTCTGTACTTGGTAATTTTCTATTCACTAGTATTTAGTATTTAGTGATTTCATCCAGTCTCCTGACTTGAAATATCACATAAATGTCAACAACTCCCCAAAGTCATTATCTCTAATCCAAATCTCTTCTGCACCCCAGACTCATTTATCAAACTGCTACTTCACATCATCTTTCCTAATCCTTCCTACTTTACTCTGTTTTTTCCATTGCACATTATCTATTAGCATGATATATAATTAACTTAATATGCTGTCTTCCCTTGGCCAACAGACACATGAAAAGATGCTCGACATCACTCACCATCAGAGAAATACAAATCAAAACTACAATATCACCTCACACCTGTCAGAATAGCTAAAATTAACAACACAGGAAACAACATGTATTGGCAAGGATGTGGAGACAGGGGAACCCTCTTACAATGCTTGTGAGAATGCAAACTGGTGCAGTCACTGTGGCAAACAGTATGGAGGTTCCTCAAAAAGTTAAAAATACCTATTGTCCTTTGATCCAGTAATTGCACTACTAGATATTTATCCAAAGAATACAAAAACACTGATTCAAAGGGATACATGCACCCTGATGTTTACAGCAGCATCAACAATAGCCAAATTATGAAAAGAGTCCAAATGTTCATCGACTGAGGAATGGATAAAGTTGTAGTATATATACACAATGGAATATTAGTTGGCCATAAAAAAGAATGAAATCTTGCCATTTGCAACAACATGAATGGAGAACAGAGTATTATTCTATGTGAAATAAGTCAGAGAAAGACAAATACCATATGATTTCACTCATATGTGGAATTTAAGAAACAAAGCAAGTGACCATGGGGGGGGGGGGAAGAGACAAGGACTAAGACACATACCCTTAACTATAGACAACTGATGGTTATGACAGGAGAAGTGGGTGGGGGGATGGATGAAAAAGGTGATGAGGATTAAGGAGGGCACTTGTTGTGAGGTGCACCGGGTATTGTATGTAAGGGTTGAATCACTAAATTCTAAACATGAAACTAATATTACACTGTGTATTAACTGGAATTTAAATAAAAACTTGGAAGAAAAAAAATACGTTGCCTTCCCCAATTCTCCCAAAAAAGAAGTTATGAAAGATTAGGAAACTCTGTCTAAATTTCCCCCCCTCAGATGTATCACAGGAGCCTAGAAAATCACATGGCATGTGGTAAACGCTAAAAAAATACTTACTTAAGCTATACATGCTTGCTAGGTATTATGAATTGTTAAAGAAAGATCTTTGTTATCTCACTATTGGGTATATAGCACAATCCAGACCTGCCAGCAAACACTGTCCCTATTCAGGAACTATGGCAGAGAGTACAATTAATAACTATGTCTTTCATTCAAGTTTACTACTTCTTATTTTTCTAAATAAAAAAAAAAAAATGGGGTGCCTGGGTGGCTCAGTTGGTTAAGCATCTGACTTTGGCTCAGGTCATGATCTCACAGTTTGTGAGTTCGAGTCCCACGTCGGACTCTGTGCTGACAGCTCAGAGCCTGGGGCCTGCCTCAGACTCTGTCTCTCTCTCTCTTTCTGCCCCTCCCCTACTCGTACTCTGTCTCTCTCTCTCAAAAATAAATAAAACATTTTAAAAAAATTAAAAAAAAAACCCACCAGTTAATTTTTACTCTTGCCCACAATGAGATGTGACTATAAATATCGAACTTAACACAGAACTTCTTGTAAGAAAACTAGAAAAATAATCTAAAAACTGTATTTCTTTGTTCTCTAAGTACTTCCTTCACAACCTTTTCAAACTAAGAATAAAGCAATATAAATTTAAATCTACATTTTATTACTTGTGAAGTCACAGTCAGTCACCTTTTAAAGGCTCAGCTTCATGCTACAGAAAGCCTTCCTTGAATCCTCAAAGCTATATTAAATGGCCCTCCTCTGATACATCTATGAGTGTTTTGTACATTGTACTGAAATTCTGTTCATATGTCCATCTCTCTCTTTATACACTTCTCAAGGGCAAACATATTAATTCCTATATTTGTATACAGTAGCAGAGCATCTGGCATAAAAAAGCAGAGACCTAATGTATTACTGTTGACCTGAAATAAAGAGCCTTGGTCATAAGAATAGCCCAGATAGGACATTACAAAAGTATGCGAAATTTTCTGGCAAATTACAGGACTAAATAATATTAGGTAATTTTTTTTTTTTTTTAAATCCTGCAGTACTAACTAAATTAATAAGAATGATTTCAGCTTCTGGTCTAAAGTCACGACGCAATGTGGACAATGATGATGGATTGTGTAGTATAGTGGATTTCTAAGAGATCTCTGTTCAAGAACACTGTCACTGAATAGTTTTAGCATAACTTTACAAAAGGCTATTAAAGGCAACAGCTATCTTAAATATTTTCTCTAGGGGCGCGTGGGTGGCTCAGGCTCAGGCGATTGAGCATCTGACTCGATTTTGGCTCAAGTCATGATCCTGGGATTGTGAGACTGAGCCCCACACTGGTCTCCGTGTTGTACATCTCTCTCCCACCTGTCCCTCTGTCCCTCTCCCCAACTCATGCTGTCTTTGTCTCTCTACAAAAAACAAGTTTTTAAAATTTAAACATTTCGTTGTCATTTATATACAGTAAAAAACTACAGACTCAAAATCTTACAAAGCATAAGAGACTCTTAAAAACTGAGAACAAACTGAGGGTTGATGTGGGGTGGGAGGGAGGGAAGGGTGGGTGATGGGTATTGAGAAGGGCACCTTTTGGGATGAGCACTGGGTGTTGATGGAAACCAATTTGACAATAAATTTCATATATTAAAAAAATTTTTAAAAAATCTTAAAAAAATATTAAAAGAGTACTATGATAGGAAGACTGATGTTGCATATTTTATTTAATCCCCACAGCAGTCATATAGGAAATATTTCCAGTTTTAAGATGAAACACACAGACGAGAGTACAAAAACGTATCAACCCAACTTGTTAAACATTTCAGGAAATGACACAAATGGCTTTAATTGTTGTTTTTTTTAAATTATATTTTTCCACATCTTAAAAGTTATGAACACACTGCCAAATTTATTTTGAAATTCAAATTCTTAAACCTGAAATGAAAAATTAACTAACAACAAAGTCTAAAGCATTAACGTTAGATAAAGGATAAAAAACAGGAAACTAGAAAATTCACAAACAACTTTGATAAAGACTTATCTTCATTCTGATTAGAAAAATGTAATGGTTTGGGGTGCCTGGGTGGCTCAGTATGTTAGTCCTCCAACTCTTGATTTCAGCTCAGGTCATGATCTCACAGTGAGTTTGAGCCCCATGCTGGGCTCTGTGCTGGCTATGTGGAGGCTGCTTGGAATATTCTCTCTGTCTGTCTCTCTCTCTCTGCCCTCCCCACTCATGTGGTCTCTCAAAATAAATAAATAAAAACTAAAAAAAAAAAAAAAAAAAAAAAGAAAATTTAATGTTCTTTGCTATAGCCTCTTTAAAAACCTATTTATAACAGATATGCATATGAATATTTAAACATATTACTGAGTTTTCTATTGTGCAGAATATCAGGCACTGAGTGAAAAGGCAACCAAATACAATATTATTGTTAGTACATACCTATCAATAATTACTTTATTTATTTATTTTCCTACCAATAATTATTTTACATGTAAACAGACTAAATGCTCCAACCAAAGACAGAGGATGAATAAATGGATAAAAAAAAAAATAACACCTACCTATAAGCTGCCTAGGAGAGACTCACTTCTGAGTGAAGGGATGGAAAAAGATAATCTACACAAACAGAAATGAAAAGAAAGCTGGGGGAACAAAACTTGTATGAGATAAAACAGACTTTAAAACAAAGATTGGGGACTTCAACGTTTTCCATGTGTAGTATAAGACAACAATAAACAATGAGAGTTTTATTTTTTCCTTTCCCATTTGGAGGCCCTTCTTTTCTTTTTCTCGTCTGTCATGGCTAGGACTTCCAGTATTGTTTAATAAAAGTGGTGAATGTGGGCATCCTTGTTGTGTTCATGATTTTAGAGGGAAAGGTTTCAAACTTTCATCACTGGGTGTATTGGCTGTGGATTTGTCACACATGGCCTTCATTATGTTCAAGCACGTTTCCTCTTTACCCTCTTCACTGAGAGTTTTTATCATAAGGGGATGCTGAATTTGTCAAATGCTTTTTCTGTATCTCTTGAGATAACCATAATCTTTATTCTTCATTTTACTTATGTAGTGTATCATGCTGAATGGTTTACAGATACTGAACCACCGTTTCGTCCTCTGAATAAATCCCACTTGACCATGATATATGATCCTTTCACTGTACTGTTAAATTTAGTTTCCTAATATTTTGAATTGAGGATTTTTGCATCTTTGTTCATCAGGGACACTGTCCTGTTAAGTTTGTGTGTTTTTTTTGTAGTGTCTTTTTGTCTGGTCTATCAGGGTAATGCTGGACTTGTAGAATGACTTTGGAAAAGTTCCTTTCTCTTCAATTGTTTAGAATAGTTTGAGAAAAAAAGGAATTAACTCTTCTTTAAATGTTTAGAATTGTGAAGCCATCTGTTCCAGGACTTCTGTTTGTAGGGGGTTTTTTGATAACTGATTCATTTCATTACTACCAACTGGTCTGTTGAGATATTAAGTATCTTCCTGATTCAGTATTGGAAGATTGTAGGTTTCTAGGAATCTATCCATTTCCTATAGGTTATCTAATTTGTTGGCACAGAATTATTCAAAACAGTCTTATGATCTTTGTATTTCTGTGCTATGTGCTTTAACTTCTTCTCTTTGATTTTCGATTTTATTTATTGGGGGCTGTCCCTTTTTTTTGAGGACTCTTTGTAACGACTTACCCATTTTGTTTATCTTTTGAAGGAAAACACTTCTTGGGGTGCCTGGGTGGTTCAGTTGGTTAAGCATTAGACTTTGGCTCACATCATGATCTTGTGGTTCAGGAGTGTGAGGCTGGTGTCAGGGTCTGTGCTGACAGCTCTGACCCTGGAGCCTGCTTCAGATTCTGTATCCCTCCCTCTCTCTGCTCCTCCCCCATGTGCACTCTGCCTCTCACTCAAAAATAAGCAAACATTAAAAAAACAAAAGAAACACCTCTTAGTTTCTTTAATCTTTTCTACTGTGTTTTTTTTTTTTAAGTCTCTATTTTGTTTACTTCCACTCTGATCCTTATTATTTCCTTCCTTCGACTAACTCTAGGCTTTGTTCTTTCTCTAGGTACTTTAAGTGTAAGGTTAGCTTGTTTTGAGATTTTCCTGTTTCTTCAGGTAGGCCTGTATTGCTATAAACTTCCCTCTAAGAACTGCTTTTCTTGCATCCTATAGATTTTGGAGCATTGTGTTTCTATTTTCATTTGTCTGAAGGTGTATTTTGATTTCCTCTTTGGCTTCTTGGCTGACCCACTTGTTGTTTAGTAGCATGTTGTTTAGTCTCTATGCATTTGTGTTTTCTCCAGTTCTTCTTGTATTTGATTTCTACTTTCATACTACTGTGGTTGAAAAAGATGCTTGATATGATTTTTCTTGAATTAATTGAGACTTGCTTTGTGGCCTAACATACAATCTGTACTGGAGAATGTTCAATGTGCACTTGTGAAGAATGTGAACTCTGCTGTTTTTGGATGGAATGTTCTGATTTATCTATTAAGTCCATCTGGTCTAATGTGTCATTCTAGGCCAATGTTTCCTTATTAATTTTCCGTCTGGATGATTTATTCATTGATGTAAGTGGGTTATTAAAGTCCCCTACTATTATCTTATTATTGTCAATGTCAAATTCCCCCTTGGTGTCTGTTAATATTTGCTTTATATATTTAGGTGCTCCTATGTTGGGTGCATAAATATTTACAAGCGTTCTATCTTCTTGTTGGGTTGATCTCTTCATCATTTGGTAATACCCTTTTTTCTCTTCTTACAGTCTTTGTTTTAAAATCTATTTTGTCTGATATAAATAATGCTACTGAATGAAATCAGTAAAGTTGTAGAATACAATAATCAATATGGGCATACCTTGGAGATATTGTGGGTCTGGTTCTAGACAACTGATATAAAATTAATATCACAATAAAGGAAATCAAATGATCTATTAAGTGTCTAATAGTATTATGTCTAAAATACAATGTACATTCCTTAATTTTAAAAAAAATGTTGCTAAAAAATGCTAACCATTATCTGAGCTTTCAGCAAGTCATATTCACTGAACATAGATCACCATAACAAATATAATAATGAAAAAGTTTGAAATATTGCAAGAATTATCAACATGTGGCACAGAGATGTGAAGTGAGAAAATGCTATTGGAAAATGGTGCCAATAAGCTTGCTCAACACAGGGTTACCACAAACCTTCAATTAGTAAAAGATGCAGTATCTGTGAAATGCAATAAAGTGAAGCACAATAAAACGAGGTAGGCCCGTATAAAAAGTCCGTTGCATTTCTACACACTAATAACAAGCTATCAGAAAGAAAAACTAACAAAACAATCCCAATTACACCAAAAGAGTAAAATATCTAAGATTAAATTCAACCAAAGAGATGAAAGACCTTCTCTGAAAACTATAAGACACTGACGAAAAAAATGGAAGATGGCACAAATGAAAGGAAAGTTATACCATGCTCATGACTGGAAGAATTAATACTGTTAAAATGTCTATACTACCCAAAGCAATTCACTGATTCAATGTAATCCTTATCCAAATACCAATCACATATTTCAGAGAACTAAAACAAGTATTTCTAAAATTTGTATGGAACCACAAAAGACCCCAAGTAGCCAAAGCAATCTTGAGTAAAAACAAAAAGCAGGAGGTATCACACTTCCAGATGTCAAACAATACTACAAAGCTATAGTAATCAAAATAGTATGGTTCTGGCACAAAAAACACTTAACCAATGGAAAAAGAATAGAGAGCCCAGAAATAAACCCATGCTGTATGGTCAATTAATCTATAACAAAGTACACAAGAATGTACAATGGGAAAGAGGCAGTCTCTTCCATAAATGCTGGGAAAATTGGGCAGCTACATGCAAAAGAATGAAAATGGACCATTTCCTTCCACCATAAACAAAACCAAACAAAACCAAAACTCAAAATGCATTCAAGGCCTAAATGTTAAGACCTCAAACCCTAGAATAAAACATAGGCAGTAAGCTCTTGGACAATGGTTTTACCAATATTTTTTGGGATCAGCCTATAGGCCAGAAAAACAAAAGCAAAGATAAAGAAACAAGGACTATAGCAAACCAAAAAGCTTTTGCTTAGCAAGGGAAATCATTAACAAAACAAAAAGGCAACCTACAAAATGGAAGAAAACACTCACAAGTGACATATATGATAAGGGTTTAAAATGCAAACTAGAAAGAACTCCTAAAACTCAATATTAAAAAAAAAAAAAATCAATCCTCTAATTTAAAAGCAGGTGGAGGACCTGAATAGATGTTTTTTTCCAAAGAAGACCTATAGATGGCCAATAGGTACAGTAAAAAGATGCTCAAAATCATTAACCATCAGGGAAATGACAAACTACAATGAGATACTACACCATACCGGTCAGATTAGCTATTATCAAGAAAAAAAAAAAAAAAAATTAAAATAGAACTACCACATGATCCAGCAATTCCACTTCTAGCAATTCTGCTAAGAAAATGAAAACACTAATTTGAAAAGTCACATGCACCCTAAGTTCACTGCAGTATCATTTACAATAACCAGATATGGAAGCAACCTAGGTATCTACTCATGGACAAATGGATAAAGGAGACGTGATGTGTATGAGACAACATGGATGGACCTACATGGTATCATGCTACGTGAAATAAGTCAGACCAAGAAGGACAAATACCGTATGACTTCACTTAGATGTGGAATCTAAAAAACCTGCTAAATGAACATGCAAAACAGAAACAGAATCATCAATCCTGAGAATAAGCTGCTGGTTGCTACAGGGGAGGGGAGTAGTGGAAGGATGGGTGAAATAGGTGAGGGAGACTAATAGCTATGACTTTCCGTTATATAATAAGGAAGTCACAGGGAAGAAAAGTATAACATAGGAAATATAGTCAATAAACTTGTAATAAGTTTGTGTGATGACAAAAAAATAACTAGATTTACCACAGTGATCATTTTATAATGTGTACAAATGTTGAATCTCTATGTTGTATACCTGAAATGAACAGAATGTTGTATGTCAACTATACTTCAATTAAAAAAAATAGGGGCGCCTGGGTGGCTCGGTTGGTTGAGTGTCTGACTTCGGCTCAGGGCATGATCTCGTGGTCCGTGAGTCTGAGCCCCACGTCAGGCTCTGTGCTGACAGCTCAGAGCCTGGGGCCTGCTTTGGGTTCTGTGTCTCCCTCTCTCTCTGCTCCTCCTTGACTCGCACTCTGTCTCTCTCTGTCTCTCAAAAATGAATAAATGTTAAAAAAAATTTTTTTTAATAAAAGCCAACCAAAAAGAGAGTTTAACTTTCAAAGTAACATGCAAATGACCTGAACTGATAACACAAAGGAAGATACAATGCACCACACTGTTAAAAACTCCTTAGCTAAGTACTTTTGGGCATGAAGATGAAGTTAAGCAGGGCAACTTCTGGTTAGGACTGTACTTCTCAATGGTGGGAACAACAGAAAGATACAAATGGCTGTGGGACTGTTCTCAAATTGTACATATTTCCCATCCATTATGATATTATTTCCCCAGGCATGAATCTTCATGCATTTATCCCCTGCCTCCCCCAACCAAACCACTGTTTGTGAGGTTGGTGAAGGCTGTGACAATGATTCACTCTAGTTTTCTAAGAGTGTGTGTGAGGTGGTGATGACTGTTGCCTTTTCGGAGCTAGAGAGTCATAAAAACAGGAATGCACCAAGTACATGTGGGAAATATAATGGTGACTGTTATATGCAGACAGAAATAGAGATGAAAGAGAAAGCTGCTCAATATGAGAAAGGCCAAGTGACAAAAAAGCTTTTAATACCTATGAGGAATTAGACTTGGTGTGGGAGACCAGAGGAAGCTAATTTAGGCTCCTGAGCAGGAGAGTGATACAATAAAATAAATCAGTCTTACTACTGGGAAATTTTACTAGTGTCAGGTTTTCTGCTGGCAGCCAGTTAAAGAATTACTAAATGTCTACAAATAGTACTGTCTCACTTCAGTTCCAAGTTGACTTTCATGTTTAAAATTACATCTTCATATTCTCAAAATTAAACTGCATACATCTTTCTACTATAAATTATTTTCATCAAGATAGGAAAAAAAAATTACTGATACAAAAATAACTACAATCTCAGGGAGCAAACGCTAAAACAATTTATATAATTCAGTATTTCTAAGACTTGCATTTCACTTAACAGTAAGTATCAAATAATTTAGCCAAATGAAACTCCAAAACCATCTTGTCATTACCTAGTCCTAGCTCTCACAGCAGAAATACGTTTTAGAAAACAAGACAAAATTGCTTGTTTAACCCAAGCAATCAAAATGGGATATATCTTTTAAGACAAAAAGAAAAAAAATCTAAACTCTTCCTAACACATAAAATTACTCACTTCTAACATGTCCAAAGAGATAGAGATAAGGTCCAGCATTTACATCAACCTGAAGATTCTACCAAGAGCACTTCTGCATTCTAACAAGCCCGAGGAGACAGATTTTTTCGCTGTAGAGATTTTTTTCTAACAAAATGGCTGGCGTTGGGGAGAAAGGTTTTCTCTTTTTCCTTTGTTTAAAAGAACATATCGTGGTCAATTTATAAGGAGTAAATGAAATACTTAGAACCACTTAATTTTTATGTCTTCTCAGGATAACGTGTTAAGAACAAAAATAATCAGTAAAAGTGAGAGGTTTATAGATAGTACGTGTTATTACTCAGTACGTCAAAGAAAAAGAGGACAAAATTACAGTGTGGTATGAACATACTGTATTTGCTTTTTTACTCCGAAAATATTTCATGCTAGTTTTCCTTGCCCAACCATAACCAGAAACAAAGAAAACCTCAAACTCAATAGACAATTACATAGGTCTATAGCACATTCCGCCCCCCTCTTCCCTCCCCAACAGTGAATCACCTTGAGAATTCATCAGAAAGACTTAGTTAGGGAAATTACATGAGGTGATTGAGCCAGCATTTTCCTGTAATTTCGGAGTTATGACTAAGATATACAGCTGTGCTAGAAGGAATATAGGAATGTATTAAAAGAGTGGTTTTTAAAAGAATGAGAGAAAATTTTTCAAACTCCCAACGAAGTCAAACTATTTGTTATTATAAAATTCCTTCAAAGTATTTTCCCTAGAATCGTCAAGTTTCTGTAATCTTTTTCAAGGGCACATGATAATGAAATCCATATTCATTTCTTAATTATGTGTTAACAGTTTAAAAAGCCTATACCAATTAATACTGGAGTTGTGTTACACTCAATGTTTTTATACTACCAAATTTGGCAAGAAATGGGAATTTTTTTCCCATTTAACCGAATCATTGTTACTAACTCACGGTCTCAAGGGAATTATTTTGGTCTTTAGCTTCCAGATAATATTTCTGAATGTTAAAATCACACACAAGACCTTTTATAGATATTGAGGCACTCTGTATCCTTAGGAAGGCCCAACTACTCTAATTAGGTCAAAATATGAACCGATCCAAACTTTTTCCCCCAAGAGGCAATGATGATATCTCATCTTTATTTTCCCTTTTCTATTAACATTGATCATTCAAACTATAATGCACAAGCACATTTCTCTACCATACGTAGTCATTCTTGATAAAATTATATATTTAATACTTTTAGGGGGTTAGGTTAGTAAAGTGTTAACACATGGACTACCAGTTCTGACAGATTTGGATTGAATCCTGGTTTTATCAAGGGTGTGTGACTTTGAACAGAGCAATTATCCCTTAAACCCTGGTTCCCACATCAGTAAAATGGAGGAGCTCAAGAGGAACCTTGGAGAGATACTGCGAAGATGAGAGATACCACATGTAGGCTGCAGCAAAGTGCCTCCTGGCGCGGGGTAGGCGCTCCACAACTACTAACTAACATTATTATTACATTGCTTATGAGCAGCGGTGCTCTTACATCCCAAGGTGAGCTTCCTTGTGCTAGAAATAAGTAAGTCTGGGATATGAAGTTGTTGCATTGTATCCTGCTATCTATCCTTCAATTAAAGAATATTAAAGAAATAATCAATTTGTTTAATAAGTAACATTAATATTTTGTATTAAACTGTCAGCTTTCCCAGGAAACCTTCTAGCTAAAAGCAATCTCTTGCTCTTTAAAAAATTTCAAACCACCCATTGTAACTTACAGCCTGTTTTTAGAACTGTGTGTCCCAGATCCTTTCTCTGACAGGGTTAAGATTTTTGCAGAGCAGGAACAATGAATCACATGGCATAAGACCTTGTGTAAAGACATGTTAAGTAAATGTACATGAAAAAATGAAGTCAGTCATTGCTTTCCGTCTAGTTAGCTAGTCTTCAATGTCTTTTCCCTCTAAATCAATCTTCCGTGGTCCTTCAGATTGGTCTTGCCAGAAAACAAATATGATTACTTAAAAACCTTTGGCCATCCACGTTTCCTAAACAGCTTTAAAAAGTAACTTCATCTACCACTGTGATTACTATCTTCAACTGTCTGTGACTCCATTCACCCCATATTCCATCCAGGACATTAATTCACTCAAGAAGTCCTTGGCTGAATGTCTGCTTTTTGCCAATTAGTGCACTAGCACTGGGTAAGGTCTTATCCTCAAAAAAGGTGACATACAAAGAAAAAGCTGCAATTCAACTGGCAAAATACTATAAAAGACAGAACTGAATACTCGTCCCAAATCACACCATGTACTTTTAGGCCTGTATACTTTGTACTCAATGTGCTCTCTTTACCTAGATGGCCTTTTCCAAACCAGAATCCTATCTATTCTTAGAGCTGCAACTCAGTGTCCCCCATTCAGTAAGGTCTTTCCTAAGTCCTATAAGTAATTAAATTAACTGATCCCTTTCTGGACTTCTACAACTCTGTGGTTACAATACTGGAAGAGTATGTATCCTAAACAGACACTTACGCTTATTGCTTGTTTCCCACAGAACAGTAGGTCCCCTGACAGAAGAAATCCATCCATCTACATACACAGTAGGAGGTTCCCAATCAAAATTTATTTAACTAACCTGAGCACGTAATACAGAATTTATTGTAAAATTTACAAATTTTATGGATCTTAAGGTAAATGATCATTAATAAACTGGGATGCTATCTTACATTGTGATGAACAGAAGAATAATTTTTATTGGTTAACTAAACCCAAACCTACAAGTTCTATTTTAATACAGAGTTTTAACAGATATCAATAATTAGAAAAGTGAGTATTTCCCTCTCCTCCTTCTCATGAGTATATAAAATGGAACACCCTATAAAGGGTTTGGGCAGTGTTTATAAAAAAGGGGGGGAAGTAAACTATATATTTTTATTGTAATTTCTAAAGAAGCATTTTCAATTGAAACAATCACTCCCCTTAGAATTACTGTTATTTCTTAGAAGACTACACAGCTTACATAATTTAGTGGCAAGTAGAGAACACAAAATAAAATTCTTCATATTCAAGAAAAAAAGCTAAAATAATATTTTCTCTTGTGATCATAAAATAGTAATTCTTTGAGGAGCCGAGACCCTAATACCAGTTATTCTAACACGTAGGAAAGAACAAAAAGAATACAAGGTTTGCACTGCGATAGAAATCTAGCAAAGTTGGAGATGTGTTCAAGTTTAGGAGTGTAAACGTTTGGATGTGATTTGTCTCCATTTAACCAAACTTCAGGTGACGTTCAGTTAAATAAAAAAGAAAATCCTATTTTGCAAGACCCGTTATTTACTCTTCTTATTGTTGCTTTTCTCTAGGGCCTGTTCTCTTCCATTGTGTGTTTCCAACAAAGTATGTTGTAATATTTGCCTCTTTTCTCAAACACCACATTATTTCGTACTGGAATTATGATAGTACTATTGGTTGTCCAAATTTTTAAAATTAATAGTTGAAAAGGGCTTTGGGTACTTTCACAGTTAGTAAGAATGTTCTGCCAAGGTTGTAAGTTCAAATTTCCAGAATTACAAAACTTAAAAAATTAAATAAAAACAATACAAAAATAAGAAATATTTTTTAAAAGGTCATGGGATACTCCTTTTTTACTTCCTACTCCTAAATCCTGTTTATCCACTCAGGAGCCTTTGAACTAGGCTGATCTCGAATGAAGCAATTCCAAAATCAGTTTTTTTTAAATTAGGTGTGTAGAGTGACTCAGTAAATGATAATCACATATTCATCACTTTTGCCAACAAGAACCTCTAACTTATCCTCTGTTTTCAAGCAGAAGTAAGCAGGTTCAAAGTGAGGATGGGCACCACTTTTATTTGCCACAAATACTCTTACTTAAAAGATAAAAATAAAATCTGTTAAGGCCACCAGAGACTTGATACACTATCTTCCTATCAACACAGCTTAATAATGCAATACTGTTAAGGGTTTCCGGAATATGACTTACTCAGAAAGCTGGCTTAAAGCTGCAGAAACCACATACCAGGAAGCAAACTGAAATTCCAATGTCATGATCTGTTTCTAAACGCTGTTCCATGAGTGTGAGGGGAGCGGTATATACTGATCTTTTAAAATACCGCTATGACTTCCTGTTTATCATTTCAAATACCACAAGTTGGGTATACAAGGCATCCTACACTGCCTTGGAAGCAATATAAATTCTGGCTTAAAAAAAATTAAATTAGATGGAAAATGGTCCAAGAGCAATGGCTAAGGTGACTGTGAAATGAAGAGCCTATTCATCTTCTGTTGCTGATATTTAACACTAAAAACGACTCTACGATTTTAGACTGCTCTCAATAATGGGTGAGTGTTCTACTTGTCTACAAAGACACAGAGCAACCCAATAAAAGTAAAAAAGTATGCTTAAAATTCACTCAGTCAGCTAGCTAGGCAACATCCACTATGTACCTCACACATTAGTAGGTGTGGGAACAGAGAGAACTGAATAAAACCACCAATTTTCTTCTTTTTTTCCTTAAGGACTGATAGTTATTTTTTTAAATGTTTATTTATTTTTGAGAGAGAGAATGTGTGAATGCACAAGTGGGGGAGGAGCAGAGAGAGGGAGAGAGAGAATACCAAGCAGGCTCCATGCTGTCAGTGCAGAGCCTGACGTGGGGCTCCAACTCACCAACTGTGAGATCATGAACTGAGCAGAAATCAAGAGTCAGATGCTTAACTGAGTGAGCCAGCTAGGTGCCCTAAACCGCTAATTTTCTTAAGGTCTAAGTAGTAGGAATGGCATGAAAGGAGAATGTACTCCTATGCAACAGAAGAAATACATACAAGGTAAGGGGGCTGTATGGAGGAGGTGGTGAATAATTCTGGGGTCAGAGTGGTGGTATGAGAGACTGTTTCCAAAAGCAAGGAACCTAAGAACTAGGTGTTAAAGAAGAGAATAAGTCTATTCAGGACAGAGAATATATAAAAAGCCTGATCAACAGCAAGGAGGCATGAAATAGACTGATACGTCTGGGATTTGGTAGAGCTGGCACAAGAAGTATGGGGTACATGGAAGGGAGAGGAAGAGGAGAAGTGGAGCCAGAGTTCAGATCACACAGGGCCTTGTGTGCCACACCGGAGACTCCTGATCACATCGGCATTTTAGAGAGGTCACTGATCACAGTGAAAAATGTGATTTGAAGGAGGTGAGACCAGATGCAGGAAGTCAAGGTGAGAAAGAATAAGCACCCAAGCTAAAAGTGGTTACATACTTAAAAGAGACAACAGATTTGACAAAGGACAAGATTTGGGAGCAGCAGGTAACTAAGGGAGAAGGGAATGCAAAAGGATTCCTAGATTTCTGGCTTAGGAAACTAGATGAACAGTGTCAAAACCAAAATCAGGAACAGAAGAGAATACCTGAATAAGAGAGTCATGGTGAGTCATAAAACGTTAGGGTCAATATTCATATACTGACATCTTTTAGACTATCTGGTCAGCCACCATCTCTTCTCTATGGTACAAGTGAAAGCTGTCTGGAGAGTCAGAGAGAAGGGGAGGGAGAACAACAGGACAAGTGGGTGAAGGGATGGAAAATGAGGAAAAGCAGAGACGAGCAAAAAATGGAGGCAAAAGGGGCAAGAAGGAAACATGTGTAAGAACCAGCTGAGTTTCTTTTTTTTTTTTTTTTTTTAATGTTTATTCATTATTGAGAGACAGAGCATGACAATGGGAGGGGCAGAGAGAGGGGTGACACAGAATCTAAAGCTGGCTCCAGGCTCTGAGCAGCGAGCACAAAGCCTGATGCAGGGCTCCAATTCGCAAACCACAAGATCATGACCTGAGCTGAAGTCGGATGCTTAACTGACTGAGCCACTCAGGCACTCCACCAGCTGAGTTTCTAAGAGCTCTCTACATTCTGACTATAGTCCCCAGCAAGAAACTGCGTTCTTGCCCTTAGGCTTCTTAAGAAACTCCACAATCCTAACAAAAGGCCTTTGTAGCTTAGCTCTGTGAGTCATGTACAATGTTGAATTTCAAGTGCATGCACAAATACCTAAGTGGAGCTAATATAAGCGTGCATATCTTATACGAAAGATTTGCATCAAAGAGAGATTATAGTGTCCAGAATAGTGATCGTAGTTCAACTTGCAAGCAGCTGGGTTACAGGCTGCCGTGTGAGAAGCTAAAGAAAGAACTGAAGGGGAGGGGCATCTGGGTGGCTCAGTTGGTTAAGCATCTGACTTCTGCTCAGGACATGGTCTTATGGCTCATGGGTTCCCGCCCCTTGTCAGGCTCTGTGCTAACAGCTCAGAGCCTGGAGGCTGCTTCAGATTCTGTGTCTTCCTCTCTCTTTGCCGCTCCCCTGCTTGTGCGCGTGCGCTCTCTTTCTTTCTCTCTCTCTCTCTCTCTCTCTCTCTCGTAAAAATAAACATTTTAAAAAATTAAAAAAAAAAAAGAAAGAAAGAACTGAAGGGGAGCGCCAATATACAGATAAGAGTTAATGCTACTCAAAGAAACGGAGGAACAGGGAGGAGCGAAACTCAGTGGCTACCAGGGGAATGTGAACTGAGGAGGTCAAGGTCACAGAGGCTATACTAGTAGGAACAAAGATGTTATTCTAATAAGGGGAAAAGAAGACACTGAGGGGCAGTTAAAGGAGGATGATGGGTGTTCAGGCACAGACTAAACAAGTTTATTAGCTGAGGAACAAACAGAAAGAGGGAGAGTTTGAAGCTATTGGTGAAAAAAGGCATAAGTAATAAAAGAGACAAAAGGGACATGGCAAATTAAGAGGGATGGGTCCTGAATAGAAAGTGGAAAAAAACAAAAAACAAAAAACAACAAAAACAACTTCCCCCTCAAGACCAATGAGAACAAACTATCAGTCTGGAGTTAGTTTCTGAAGAAACAAAGACCTATAATAAATTTTAGAATCACCACATGTCACTTTTTAAATACCAAAGTACAAGGAAGATTGTATCTAAAACAATTATTACCATCACAAAAAATTAGATGTTAAAAGGGTAAATGTCTAGAAAGGCCTTACTCTACCAAAAATATAAAATAAGGAATTGCTGATTTAGTAAAATAGGTATCTAAGGGGTGTAAGTAGTATCATGACAACATGTCAAAACATGTCAACTGCTGCTCTGTAATTAAAAGAGAAATTCCAATTATTACACTACTTCAAAATCTAAATACTATCTCAGTATGAAGCTATAAAGGCACTCTTGCTCATGCCTGAAAGAGACAGGAAAGTAAAAGTTGCGAGTAAGCAAATTCATATAAAAGAAAAGAATGTGGGAGCAAGAAATGACTTTTTGAAAGCTTAATCCATTTGATCTTCTTCATTTGATGGTTGCAAAACGGAAGCCTAGAGAGAGGTCCAAGTTCATCACATGAATTATAGTTGAACTCTACAACTTAGATCTCCATTTTTTAGTTATCAATTTATCCTTACTTTTTTTTCTTTTGGCCTAAGGACAGGGGTGGAAAAACTCTTACTACGTTCTAACGAAAAAGTAGGCAGAAGCATCGAAAGAAAAAACCTACTCAGCTCAGCAGGATAAGACTGCTTGTTCATGACTGATGTCCTCTCCAGCAACAGATGCTTTTCAGATTTACCTTAGTGCAAGAGCCACTGAATCTGACTTCGTTCAGTCTCCCTGTTCACCTATTTTATAAGCTATCTATTCAATAAAGTGTCCACCAGAACAGATACTACCAGGAGCTACCGTAAAAAAGAAAAGCAAACAAGGGAAAAAGAAGCAAAAATATGATGGGACAAGTAGGAATAAAGGAGAAAAATTAAACAGTCCCGCAGGTGGAACTGTTCTCATCGGTGCCTGGATGGCGAAACTGTTTTGGAGAAGAGTGTTACTTCTCTCCCTTTTATGAATGAATACCATGCTGAGTTTTTATTGGGGATCTTTAAAGTTAACCTAAAGGTTTCAAGAAATCATTTATTACTTGATTTCCTTAATGCACTACAGAAAAATAACCTAATAAAAAGTACAGATTTATGAAAGTTACTTTCAAGTCACAGTATGGATTGTTGCAGACCCCGGAGCCATAAAAGATCATAAGGCACACATATTCAAGGAATCTGGGAAGTAAATGAGAAAGAGAAACACTATACCTCTTCCATGCTTGGGCCAATGTCTGCAGCTTCTAGGTTTCAGAACTGAAGAAAAACAGGGCTTTGAAACAAATTCAGCCTTCAGAGTTGTCAGACATCTTTTTATAGGTACAAAACAGGATGGGGACAGGGAGGAGGAAAGGCATACTCAGGATCGCAGGAGTAAGAACAAAACCCATTTTGTTGCGATCAGCATGGTTCTGCAAAGTAGGCTAGGCCACAAAAGAACTATAACTTAAAAAACTCCTCAATAATCATCATCAAATAATGGAGTTTGCACACTGAAAATGATACTGCTAACTTTGAAAACACAACCACTACCACTGCTAACAAAGACACCTAGATGATCACTCCCTTGTTGAACAAGTCTTTTGGTTTCCCAGATATCAAACTCTCTTGGTTCTTTCTCCTCCTATGGCTATCCTTTCTCAGTCTCTTTGACTTATTCTTCCTCATCTCTCTAAGATGTAAATCTACATTGTCTTGGAGTGCTCAGGTCTCTTTCCTTAGCTAGTTACAGTTACTTCCAGCTTTGGATACCTTCATTTCTGGGTAGGAGACTAAGATACTAACAGATCATACAGTTAACTCCCTTGTCCCTCACTTCCCCCAGCAACAGCCATAAAGCTTGGACATGCTAGAAAAAACCCTGCCTGAAGGTAATAGGGAGTAAATGAAAGCAGAAATATGGATAGGGAGTGGAAGCTGACTAAGCTAACGTAAAGATGGGAAGCTTTACAAATAAATACATTCTCTTCAAAGTATACTCTTCAGAGTACGGCCCAAGGCTAACTGCAGTCTGCATGGTTACGGTTCAAGAGCAGTGGCAGGGGAACATGTGGAAGAGCCAGTTTCAAGCAGGTCACTGAAGCAGAAAAGACCTGAACTGAGGTGGAGCTGCTATCTAAGAAACAAAGTTTGTGGATAAAGCCTAACCAAAAAAATTAACTGCTAATACAACCACTCTTTGCAGAAAACCAATCAAACCCAGAATCTCTACTATCTGACCTCTATTATGTCCAGGGTAAAATCCTCATATGAAGAACCAAAAAACAGAAACACCTGCATTCTCCAGAGGCAAAAATGGCTATTATCAATAACCTCAATGATACATACCTGCATATATTTGTAAAAATTCCCCTCAGTGAATTACAATTTTATCAGAGAAAAAAATCTCAGCAGAGAAACAGAAACAATAAAAAACCGTTGACTGATTTAGCCACAGAACATCTATCACTGGGTGAAAGACTACAAGATATTCATATTGTCTCAAACTTGTAATTTCACAAATTTACTTAATAATTGCAAACAGAAAAAGGTGCCTTTAAAATGGAGAAATTGAGACAACATCCAAACCAAATGATTAGAACTCAACATCACCAATAAACATGGATATGACACAATGTAGCATTATTCTTATTATACTGCACAATCACAATTTTTCTATAGGTTTGAAACATTCTCCCAACAGGTGGAGGGAAGCACAAACAAAGGAAGCCAAAAGACTATTACAAATCCAGGAAGAATTAAAGCAGTTGTCCCGGGATCCATTCACTTTATCAGAAAGAAACTCTAAGAAAAGTAGGTAAAGGAGTTTAATGTACTTGTTAATAATAATATACTGTTAACTGGTCCTCCGGTAAACAGATTAGTGATTTTTGTTAAGAGGAAAATCTTTACATGAGGAATGCTCTTAGTAGGATGTCCCCTGTTAAGGATGCTTACAGTAAACAAACTCAAAAATCTACAGACTTATGAGGCATGGCCCACTGGAGAAAATCACTTAAACTATACAACCCTGGGGAATAGAACGGACAAGTTTCAAAATCTATGTGCTCTCTGCTATGAGGTAATAACTACACTTCCTCATTTAAAGACCTCATCTATTCTGGGCCAGAAAGTGCCTGCCTGACGTAGAAAGGACGGACATGGGGCATCGCCCAGAGTTCCAGATATCTCTCCTTGTTCCAGATATGTGCCTTCTGACTGCATATCCTTGCAACTATTAGTAAAGTTGGATGGTTGGTAAGATCTTTAATATGTGTCTGATTGATTCTTTGTACTGGCTTATAAGCAAAAGATGAAAACATCAAAAATAATTATGATCTAAGATGAATTTAAATAAAAAGTAAAATGTTAGTAGAATAAGTGAACTGTTCTATTGATTTGATAAAAATAGTTAACACAGTATACTTACAGGAAACATAAGGCATCTTTTATCCTATGGCAAAATTTCTTTTTAAGCATTCACAGAAGAAAACTTTAACTAAAACCTAAGTACACGAGATTTCTCCACCAATTTTTAAAAAGCAAACATAACCAGAAATATCACAAAATTTTAACACATGAAAATATATGATAAGCCTGCAATTGAGTGGGTGTATGTAGCCCAGAACTCTTCTCAACGTGTCCTTTGAAATAGGAATATGCCTAATTTACAGAGTTGCGGTGAAATTCAAATGATATGACATAAATATTATCATAATCTACACATTTTTCCTATCTGTGGTCCACAATGACAACCACTTAGAAACAGGCTATGAAGGAGCCAGAGACAAGGCGATCCTAACAGCTGATGCCAGCTCAAAGGCTGCTTTGAGTAAGAGCCCTGAACATGTAAAAAATAGGGGATGAAACAAAATTAGAAAGTTTTAAAACAGAGAAATAAGGGCAGCAGGCCGGATAAGGTCTCCTAGAACGTGCAAGTTCTCAGTGTCCAGGAATACTTGGCACGGGGAAGAGTAACAGCCTCAGTGAGGAACAAGTAAGAAAAGACATGCAGACACAGGTAACTGAACATATTTAGCTGGGAGGAATCAAGGAAACGGAAAACATGTTGCACGTCTTTGGGCCTTAATCCTCTAGAGGACAGCTACCGTGTTTATTATATTATCTCATCTGGGAGAGCAGAATCTAGATGTATTTCAGGAAATTCTTAACTTACTGAGGCAGCACCATCAAGAAGCTACCTCCATTCACTTCAAAATAGTTAGGAAGCCCATCCTCTAATAGCTGTGTGACCTTGGTCAACCTGCTTAATTTCTCTAAGCCTCAATTTTGTATTCTGTAAGACTGAGACAATAATCATGTCAACTTCATTAAATCATGAATATAAAATACACAATACAGTACCTGGCACATACTAAATGCTCAGTAAAAGCCAGTCATTACCTTTATTACTTAAGAAGGAATTCCTTGAGCATTTTGGTTGGCTGCATGTTATGTCTTAATTTTACTATCTCCTTCTCTGGCTAGCTAACAAGAATCTGTAAAAGTTAATAAGCTACTTTAACTTCCAAAGAAAAAGGAGCTGTTTCAGAAGACAGTACTTACATCAAAGTTTTAAAAGTATGAATACTATTAGCAAAGACAGCAAAGACCTGGTATTCATACATTACAGTCTATAAAATTAGAACCTATGATTTTGAAGTAACATAAAGATCAGGACTTTTTTTTTTTTTTTTTTTCTTGGCCAGAAAACGCAAACTCCCATTTCTAAAAATATCTCAGGTTTTCTTCTTGAGGAAGTCAGCTTGCAACAAAATTCCCTATTATCATAGAAGGCAAGTATAGGACGATATGTCATGAACAAGTCTATAAAAATGTAGTGGTATAGGAGCTAAAGAAAAAATTCATCTGGAAAAACAATTATGTAGAGGGTTTTCTCCAAATTTAATTGAGACTGTAAGTTTTCTGTTTTGTAGCTATTTCTTTGATACTTCCATGTAGATGATGAACATTTCCTTAAGAAATCACAGATGACCTTTCAGTTTTGAAAAGTCCTCTACGACTTGCTTCTTTTAGAAAAGTACACTGATTGTGTAGAAGAATCCGGAGCGAGAAATTTCAATGTAAGGAAAGCATACAGTCTTTCTAGTACACTTTTTAGTCTGTTTTTTAAATTTAAATGTAATCCAGTTTTTAAGCAGCATTATGAAAGAAGTTGATGTCAGAGTAACCAATCTAGACCACTAGAACCAAGAATTCAAAGAATATATACACTATTAATTTTACAAATACAAAGAACATACAGGTGATAACTTTTAGCTTTCTATGAGCCAACAATTCCATAGCGGTCTTATATAATCTAGGAAAACAAACAAACACACAAGGTCATGACACAGCAATTCTGTAAACCTATAAACTTTAATTATCACTGGGCCTGATTTCCTATTGCTGATGAGGTTTAAGAATAACAGAAAACAACTTTCACATGCAGACCAAATAGGCCTTTTCTTTTTAATTAACTAAACTAAATTTATCATTGAGAGCTACAGAAGGGAAAATTAATGAATATATTTTAATCTCAAACTTCATACACCACATATAGGCTTATTGTATACAAAACATCCTTTCCAGGGTAAAATAAAATCAGCAGTTATACAGTAGTTCAAAGCATCTCAATAATCTAGGACTGCAAAAATGACTATTTGGAAGAAATTACAGGGAAAAATTTAGGTAAGGAATGTAATTTAGTAAGGACCTTGGTTAAGAGAAAGTGAAAGAGAAAATGGGATAAATCATAATTTCCTATCTCAGTGTTACACTCAAAACAAAAATCTCGAAAGATTTTATTTCTCATAGGAATTTCACAGGAAAAAAAAAAAAAGGTCTATGGAAAGGCCTATGTGATGTGTAATCCATAGTCAGACAAACAATAATTAGGAGTCACATACAGAATATTTTGACTGAATGTCTTGATAAAACGGGGATTAAAACTACGAGAAAGGAAAGATGTATCAAATGAATTCCATGATTTTTGTAGACCTGTGAACATAAATAAAATTACCCCACAAAAAACATAATTCACACCAAAGGAGAATCATGTCCTACCTTTATTTCTAGTCAGATTAACTGTGATAACTTTGTTATAAAACACTTTACAATCCCTTCAAAAGGAAAAAATGGTGAGAAGCTTTGATGACCTAACTCAATTAGAATACTGTTAGAGAAATCTCTTGCTCTTTTATCTATCTCAAAACTTGGAAGATATACCAAAACGTAATAGTCAAACATACATGCAAAATGACCCTGCAATTAAGATAATTGCTGGTACCAAATGTTGTTTTTAAGTTCTGCAATAAAACAGTCTCCCAGACATTTAATAGTATGTCATTTGGTAAATGAAAGTTTCCACAAAGTAAGAGCAGTGAGAAGACCTAAAAATTATGCTAGTGAAGAGTCTGGCTGAAAGAAACAAAAATACGGATCATTTTGGTCCAACACTAATTTTATTTCAAGTTACTACAGAGCTGAATAAAATGCTGACACCACCACACAAAAATTTATTGAATTGGCAATAGGCAAAGCATGATGTCAGCCACCAACATCACCATCCGCATTACCGAACAGCATAAACGCTTTAATTCTAGAACTTAACGTGGACTTGATGTGTGTAGTTTGGGTAAAAATAAAAATCTTAGGCATGAGGCATTATTAAACATAGATGAGTTTAGTTTGGCAGAGTTTCGATGCAAATTATTCTAATGCTTTAACAACTTCAGTAAAAAACATGGAAAAATGTAAGCTTAAACATACAATTTTGTAAATGTGCGACATTCTTCAGCAAAGAGACCCATAAAAATAAGTCTCAAACAGCAATAATATTCAAATAACAACACACACACACACACACACACACACACACAGCAGGCTGAGAGGAGACATGGAAACACACGTGTATATTCACACTCACACAAGGCCTGACCTTCATTGCATGAATTTCTTCAAGCAATCGTTGTGCCCGTCTCTGGTTTTTTAACAGTGCATCTTCAGTACCCCTGTAAAAATTACATGAAAATGTACAGCCAGGAAAAGCATTTATTTTAGACTCACATCAAAATAAGTCTTCATTTTTTCTAGAAGAGCACCAAAAGTCTTTAAATAACAAGCACTATTATCCTGCATTGTCCTGAACATCCACTGCATAACACATATCCCGATTCCATCAACAAACCCAAGTTTTTGGCAAATTATAAGCATTATCTGGCATTATATTAATGACTATTACTACTGAGAGACAGTATGCCTTTTAACTCCTTAATGGAAAGGCGAAATAGTATTTTTTAATCAAATGATTAACAGCACACTGCATTTAACATAACATAGGCTAATGAGCTACCATTAAAGTTTGGATACAATTATATTCAACAAAATTTTATTCTCTGCAATAAAAGGAATACAGAAAGAGAAATACCTGATTATATCAGAGTAAAAGGTTATTTATGATAGAAAGAACAAAAAATTAAGCAGGAGCAAAATATCTGAAGACTATTCATGCTTAATGAGTAAAAACTAAAAGTAACACATTTACTTTAATATTAGTGACAATGAGGTTTCAAAATATTAAAAAACTGATGGAAAACAATGCTTTGATAAAGACTTCCACAAGGTTCTAAAGATTTCAACTTACGTAGCAATTCAATGGATAAAGTGCTATAAATTTTTTATTACTGATTCAAGGTATTACCAGATTTATTAAACGACATCAAACATCTTAAAATAACTTCTAATAACATAAAACACGTAAGTAACTCTGAAGGACTTTCACTCTGCAAAGGCTTCCAAAACGAGAGCTCTGCAAGAACAGCAGAATTCATCGTGTATCTTAAACAAACATGGCCCAGACCACGTGAGGATGTGCTGACATAGCACACTGTATCCCACTCAGACCCCCTCTCCGTATAAAAAAAAAGTGCTGCATGAGTAAGATACTTAATTATTCCTCCAGGTCCCACCCTCAGATTTTGTAAATATTGAATAAACAACTTCTGACATTTCATTAGTCATAGGACCATGACTTCAAATGACTAACTTTTTTGACTTGAGTCTGCCAACGCTTCTGACAAGTTTTCGGATAACCAGCACTCGGATTCTCTTCACATCTTTTCTCATCTTCACAACCTTTGAGGAATGAAACCAAAATTAGAAAGGTATCCTTTTCACTCAAGGAGAAACACACTTTATTTTGAATCTTAATATTAGAGATTAAGTCTAGTCACTCTAACTGAATTTTTAAGCACAGTTACAGTTAGATGAAATCCAACTTGTTCCATCAACACTGAAGCAATAAATCAACATTCTAAAAATGTGTCTGAGGGCTTAAGAGAAATGAGTTACAATTTTTTAAAAAGTCACAGCATTCTCGGTGATTAGTATTTTAATACTGCACTTGTGTTTTGAGCTCCCTGAGATGGGAGAGCATCATATTCATCTTGGTACCCTTGGGTTTAAAACAGAGCTTCACTTATAATGGTAGGAATTTAATTTACTGAGTGTTCCTATTACCAAAAACAAACGTGTGAAAGTGGTAACATTTTCCTTATTTATGCAGCATCCCTTGCATTTGTTTCCAGTAACAAATTTCAAGCATAACTTTAAAAGAGATGTGAAAAACACAAGGGGCATGCGCACACGCATGCACACTGACAGATGCTTTAAATCATCCTATTAGAGAGGAGTGTTGAACTCTAAGAATGAAACAACAGAAAGATCAGCCAAGAAATGGAAATATTCTAATAATGAAGAACTACATGTTATAACAGTACTTAGTACAACACGATGCTATCATTCTGAGTTTGTATTTCGTCTATCATTATTAGGAGTCATATATCATTCCTTATAATGCCCTTCTTCCCTTCTCCACTTTAAGAACTAAATAAAATTCAGTTCAGATAAAATCTTTCCTGAGAAAATTTCCAATGACTTCTTCAGATAGAGATAACCCGTCTGACGTTTGCATCCCTAGTAAACTTTGTAGGCAGCATCTATTTCAGTGAACTCTCTCTATTTATTCACATGGCCATCTTTTTATTTTTAATTTTAACGTTTATTTATTTTTGAAAGAGAGAGAGAAACAGAGCACACGTGGGGAAGGGGCAGAGAGAGAATGAGACACAGAATCCAAAGCAGGCTCCTGGCTCTGAGCTGTCAGCACGGAGGACGCAGGGCTCAAACTCATGAACTGTGAGATCATGACCTGGGCCGAAGTCGGATGCTTAACCGACTGAGCCACCCTGGCACCCCAAGTGGCCATCATTTTCAATGCTCTGGGCACTCCCAAGAGGACAGAGGCCTTGTGGGACTTACATGATGCTTTCTGGTCCTTGAAAGAATGCCTGGCACATACAATCCCTCAAATTCTCCTTACTGAAATAACAATATCAACATAATCCTGTCTCTTCAAGGCTCTTGCATTTGGCTATTCTCTTACCCTCAATACAACTCACCTGCTTATTCCTTGAAAATACTGGCAACCAACTTAACAATTTATTTCCGCCCTAACATTTTCCACCATTCCAGGTGACGTAGATGTCCATGTTACAACCTAGCCATTATTATATCCTTACTTCTTCATTTCCTCTTTATGACCTAAACTATTCTATCTCAGCACCCATTAATTCAAATACTCCACACTAAGACCACAATGTCTATTAACTTCCTTTTTCAAGTCTAACCACTACAACCATTTTTTACTTCATTGTAACCACCAGTTCACTGACCCCTACACATTCTCTCATATGATTAGTCCTCTTCTTTTAAACTTTCCTTTTATTCAAGTCATATGCATCATCAACACTTGTGAATACCTGAAACTCCCCTATCCCTCCTTTTAGCAATCCCTCTAGTTAATCCTGGATGAAAACAATATCCTGAGTTCTTTATCACAGCACCCCAATAGCTGGGAAATACATTCTATCTACTTTAAATTCATCACAACTAAACTGAAATGGGCCCAATACTCTTAACTCCTATCCTACGTTTTTTGATTAATTCCTTCCGCAATGACTATTTTAAACCTCTGCTCTCTAAAACAAGAGACCTTCCTCTTCCTCTCTCTTTTCCAATTTCCTAGAGAAGACGAACATCAGATGGGATCCATCATCTTTCTACCACCTACCACCATGAATGCAAATTATCCTCTATTCATAAAGTTACAATGTAAGAAATTCCCCTACACAGCATCTGATGGTAATGTTCTAGTTGTGTTTTGGATCTCATCTTTTCTGCCTTCTTAGAACCTTTACTATAGACTGTCCCTTTACTCTAACTCTGTCAATCTCTTACATGGATGTTTCCATTAATTGTTTTGTTTCTATTAATTTTTATTCAAGCTTGACTCATTTTCACTAGAGACAAGACAGACAAAACATCCTCACTATGAAGATCACTAGGAGTACCTTCTCTCTACAAATGCCTCAGAGCCAAGCTTTCAGACAGGTTCAAACTCCCTATCTCCACCTCTGAATATCACATAATTTCAGTTGGATTTCCATCCCCATTATTCCACTAAGAGCTGTCACAAAAGACACCGATGATTTTTAAAAGTCCCTCAAATCCAATGGAAATGTTTCAGGCTTCATTTCACTTGAAGTCTCAGAAGCATTTGACACTGTTGACCACTTTCTCCTTCTTGGAACACTTTCCCCTTGCTTTCCATAACAGAATACTCTCCTGGGTTTCCTCCATCATCTCTAGCCACTCCACCTTGGTCTTCTTTGAAGGCTCATCCACTTTAAACCAGTCATAAAGTTCAAAGGAATCCTAAACCAATTCTTCTTTTCACAATATACTTGTTAGCCCTAAGTGATCTTACCTATGTATATTGTAATTTGCCAACTAAACAACGGTGACTCAATAATTTCTGCCTTCAGCTCAGATTTCTTTTAGCTCCAGACCTAAGTGTTCAACTCTCTACTTGACAGTTCCTTTTAAGCATGCTTAAACTCATCTACAACTTACATTTAAACTCATGTTCTTCACCCCCAAATGGATTCTTTTTGTTGTTTCATATTTCATGGAAAACAACAATCCTTTTGTTCAATTATAAACCCCGGGCTCGTTATAAGTAGTTCTCTTTTCTAAATCCCTCACAATGAATCTGTTACCAAGTTGGGTTAATTTTATCTCCTAATTATATCTCAAACTGTACTGCTTTTTCCCCTATCTTGACCTCCTAGCTCTCCTGGCTGAGTTACTGCTAACTGGTTTCTCTACATCCATTCTTGCCTCTGTCCAATCAGTTATTCACAACTTAGAATACATTTTTTTAACACAGAGATCTGATGACAGACCTTTACTTTATTCTCTTCAGTGGCTTCCAATTTATCTTAGGATGGCACACGGGCTTTCTTTTATTCCTTGGTCCTCACCATGCTCCCACCTATTACCAAGCCTTTACACTTGCTGTTTCCTCTGGTAGGCATGCTCTTTCTTATCCTTCTGATTTTGGCTCAACTGTCATTTCTCAGTAAAATCTTTTCTGGCTTTCTTAAGTGGGTCACAATACGCCTATATAAACACCTAAAGAGTGCTACTAGAACTTATCATGACCATTATTTTAAGTTTAATATTTTACTTGTAATCTGATTACAATCTAATTTGTCTTCTTCCCAGGTTATAAATTCCATAAGGATCAAGTGTCTGGTTTTAGTCAACATTACGTCTTAACAGCTAATATAGTGATGGTATAGTGTAAGTTTTCAATAAACATGTGTTAAATAAATGACCAGAAAGTCTACAATACTCACTTGTTCATTCACTGTTTCATATGTATAATATATTAACAAAGTGCAGAGTAATCAGGTTTTTTTCCCACTAGATATGCTAACCTCTTTGGAATTTATTTTGAAGTTAGATTGAAAAAAAAAATTTACTTGTACAAATAAAAAGCCATTTAGACCAGGTTTAAGTGAGAAAAGCTTACATTTCATACACAGCAAAGTGGGAGTTTAGGATACATTTTCTTTGAAAGTCCTTTATAAATCGATAGTGAGTGACAAATTATGCATTAAAATATATTAACAACTGTTTCTAATTGCTGCACCCTGAAGTTGCATGAAGTGATTATATGCTCTTTTGCTATCCGCTGTGAGCCAAACGTAACTAAGAAACTACAGTAAGCAGAGTTGGTCCTCAGTTATGTTCCGACCATGGGAAAGCTAGATGCCAATTTTAAAACTCCAATTTAAGAAGTACTATGTTCGTCATTACTGCATTAGGGAATTCTAAATGAAAAGGGAATGCTTTACGTGTGTAGCTTCATGTCAAAACCAAAAAATGCTCCTCTAACGTATTGACTTTTCCAGGATTTCTGTGGAAGCTATAAAAAAATGTCATTACTATATTAGAAAACTAAGTACATTCATTTTATGTAACAATGGAATTATAATTTTATTTTTCTCACAACTGCTTGCCTCAAGCACTTCATTTTCTTCAAGCACTTAACTTTATTTTTGCAAAAGTGACAAACAGGTACCATGAGCCTCTTAGTTACAAATGCAAAATTCATTTGCACCTAGGAATTATGAAGTTGGTTGACAGAAAACCCACAAGTCAACAAATAGTCCTAAAACATTCAATACTGTCAGAAGGCCAATGCACTACTTAAGGGCAATGTTCTTGGGTTTCCCAACCCAAAGCAAACAGAACTATCACTGCTAGAAATGTGAAATAAGTATGATACTGTCTGGGAGGGAAGGAAGGAAAGAGAAGTAAAGACAGCAAGGAGAAAAAAGAGGCATAATAATGGAAATGAAATGTGTTGACAAAGAAGAAATAAAAAGGAGAAAAAGTAAAAGGAAAGAGCTTGAAGAAAGAAACTGAAGGACAAATCTGTAGGTCATGACCAGCAAGACTGCCAAATCCAAGCTGAGGGCTTCCAAGCAGCAAAAGAATGTATTTAATTTGTAAGAGCAGAAGAAAAGGACACACACACACACACACACACACACACACATATCTGATGCATATGCTCAAAGTGAGGTGTCAATGAGAACTTAGGCATATGGATGCTCTCAGTTAACCTGGTAAAATCTTAACAAATTAACGTAACTTGGGTCAACTCTTGGGTAGACAGTACAAAAATAAGATCATAACTAAATTAAGTGGAAAGCTAATACACCTGCTTGAGGAAAGACATGTGGGCACATGGGGAAGAATCAGCATAAACACAGGAAAGGGAGCCACAAAGAGCAAAAGCTAGCAGTGTCTCATTCAAGGAGATTCCAAAGAAGATTACCCAGTTCAGAGACGAGTAATACAATTTGTACTGGAATAACTGAATTATGGGGACACATGTATCAGAGCCCAACAATGAACTGTGTGCAGCCAGTGGAGGTCAGCAGTGAAAGAATCTTTTGCAATGTCAGCATTACTGTCCTACATTAGATGCATTTAATAAACTAGCTTTCTCACTTATACAGACTCTTATAAGCTATGGTTAATGTGAATTTGCTTTTGAAAGAGTGAGCTACACTTTTGGGGTGACAAGGATACCAAGTTTCTGATATATAAAGCTGAGAGCAAACTACGGTCCCAAGATAAAAGTAAATACTACTCTGAATTGACCCTTGTTAGCCATCTGAGAACCAGACTACTAGCCAGCGTCTTTTGGTAATTCATTGACTTTGTCATGCATTTAAATTAACCTATAACAAAATCCCATAGTTATTAGAAAACAATTGCTCCTTAGACCTTGTATTGCTCTAGGGGAGCTTGCAGTGCTAAGAAAAATCTGAGCATACCTGTGTTTCATTACACATCTATCAGACCGTGACACACACACACACAATCATGGCACATCATGTCCATGAGGCTGTTAGGAAATAGGCACTCTCACGTGCTATTGATAGAGGACTACAAACTGGTGTACTCCTTCTGGAGGGAACTCTGGCAACACCTGATAAAAATGCTATTTCTAGGAAATCTATCCAGAGGATACATCTCCAACAATAGGAAATGGCTACGCACAGGACCGTTCACAGCAGCCTTCCTATAAAATGCTACATTTTATAACATAAACATATTGCATATGTTTATATGCATAAAATAATGCATATAAATAAAGCACAAACAATGTGGTATTCTAAATCAATGCAGGACATATGCAAGTATAATTAGGAGTAAACTCTAAAAGTGATGAAAAGTAATTTTTAGAACAATACATGTGGTATGACACTGCATTAATACAGTAACACACGTAAAGTATAAAAATATACAACATATACGTGTACTGTGGGTACACATAACATAATACATGCTGGTAAATATGCTACTAAATTAAACATATAGATAATAAAATAACACTGAAAGAATAATAATTACTTCTGAAACAGAGAAGAAGGTAGTGGAATTAAGCATTAGAATATGGCAAAACATTGATACTTGCTAAACACAACAATGAGATTATAGGGACATTTGTTATGTCATTTTCCATATGACTGAACAATTTCATATTTGATACAATTAATTATGATATGATAACTTATTATTAGTTATTATGGTATTAATTATACAGAGGACTTCTAATTTGGCCGCTTGGATAATTTACTGTTGAATTATACTTTTTTATTTTTGACGAGCAACAATTTAAAAATTCTAGAATACTTGGTGATTATAACTTAATCATTGAGCATATGCTGCCACCTAGCACAACTTCTCAGAATAGTTTAACAACAGAACAGAAAACAGTTCCTTCTTTTGGACAGACCCTCATTTACTATTTCAGTAAAAAATATTAAAAAGGACTACACACTCAATTACGAAATAGAAGCTTTGCAACTTCAAAAGCACATACAAACACGGTTCTTGACATTTTTATCTTTTACAATACGTGGAGACAAATCACTTTGTTCTCTGGCAATTCTGTTTCACGTTTAGGATCTAAGAGGAGGTAGAAAGCAATTTTCTAATGAGCTTCTTGGTAATGTGCTATCAGAAACAAAATAATGTCTGTTTCACATAAAGGCCCTTGGCCCCCCTATGGAATTAAAGTTCATAATGAGATTGTTTCACCTCCTAATTCTGATTGTGCATGTCACTGCTGCCTAAAGAAAGAGATGACTGGAGCAAATTCAGCACTAGTTTTGCAAATTGTGTACTTACTACATGCTAGGGCATTGTTTCCAATTGTGCATCCTTTCTCTAGTTCAATGGAGAGGGAGGAAAAAAAAGTCTACAGTTAGGAGATTTCCATCGTTCATGTGAACATGAAGTACCTCAGGTTGAGCTATCCATACTGTCCTCTGCCCAACACTATTTACTCATTGTTAACTGTACAAACTAGGTACTATGCTTCAAGTCAGGGAAGCTGCTATAAGAAGTCAGTTAGATAGTCTCACTTTGAACTCCACATAAAGTACAGGTCAAGATAAAACATGTAATAAATAATCATAAAGTGAAGTATAAAGTGATTTTTTAAAAGAAAAATAGAGGTAAAATTAAAAAGGGAAGATTTTACATACTTAAGAAGAATAAACATTATTTTAAGAACTGAGAATCAGGAAGTCGTCTATAAATGTCAGCTTTTCTCCTTGGAAAATTTTTGAAAAGAATAAAAACATTAAGGGTAGAAGACAATGAAAGTCAGTACAATAGGTGCCTGTGCAGGCAGGCTTTTTATTTTCACAAAAGATATTTTGGAAAATTAAACATGCTCTAAATTAGATGGCCACATAATTTATTAAAAGAAAAAGCCTTAAAAATTTTGCACAGATAATGAGTATCAATATCACAAAAATAATACCAGAGATTTATAAACATTTGAGAATCTGGGTGTGTGCGTGGCTCAGTTAACCGTCTGACTCTTGGTTTTGGCTTAGGTTATGATCCCACAGTTCATGGGATTCATTTCTGTGTCAGGCTCCAGGCTGACAGCATGGAGCCTGCTTGGGATTCTCTCTAACCCTGTCATTCCCCTGCTCGCACATTCTCTCTCTCAAAATAAGTAAAGTTAAAAAAAAGAGAGAGAATCTGTTGAAACCTGTGAACTTCCCCCCCCCCCCAGAGACACACATATAAACACCAATTTACACATAATTTCAGGCAGTTATTGGATCCCTGAATTCCTAAATCTCAGTTAGGGAGAGCTAATCTAAGTTATTAAGAAGCATAAAAATGATGGCTCGAGTTACTCACTGAACAGATGGGTAGTGAAGATATGATGGTGAGCAAAAAACTTCCAGATAAATGGAGGAAATAAGAAACCTCTCTCACATTCACACACATATACCCTAAGCAACTATTGTAAGAGCTAAAAAGTAAATGGAGTTACAAACGCTTATAGAAGGGATAAAAGGATAAAGTCAAACTCAGTTTTCCTGAGAAAATAACAAGTAAAGTAGAAATATGAAATGGACTAATGAGAAGAAAAGGAGTTTTGGGTACAAGGGAGAATACGCCCAAAGGAGGAGTAAGAGTGCGATGCTTCCTAGTAGAGGAAGGCCAGTGAGGCTGAAGTGGGGTGTGGGGTGGGAGGCAGTGGTGTACTAGAAGGGGGAGAGGGGACTGGTCTTGTTTAGGCAGGTTTTTACCAAAAGCAACAGGAAGCCATCAAATAGGCTGTAAGCAAGGGAGTCATGGGATTAGATTTCTATTTTGAAGCGAGCACTCACTCTAGCTGCACTATGGAGATCAGACTAGAGGGAGAGAAGAATCAAGGGAAAATAGTTGGAAGGCTAGTAAGCAGTTCTGGTCAGAGATATAACTTGGACTGGGATGGGACGGTAACGAAAAAGTAATGGATTAAGATAGTGAACTCTTTTTCTGATACATTTCTTCCTTGGAGGAGTTATTTCATTTCTTTTACCAATTTTCTATGAGATGGTTTCTCCTAACTCCTATTTAACAGTAATGACATTAGCCATTTATCTGTCGTATTTGCTATATATATATATATATATATATATATATTTTGTAATTGGCTGTCTTTCTTAAATTTCAGGATATTTTGCCATTTTTATACGGACAACTCTATGCTTGTTTTTCCCTTTGTAAATTTTCCCTCCCATTTATTTTAAATTATAATGTATGTTTACAAATATATGCTAAGATCTTCAGGATTTCCCCCTTCAATGTATCTGTACTCCACTGCCAAGTGAAATCTAGACTCATTAACCTGGAAGTAGGGCAGTATGTAATATATTTTAATTTCCTACTTCATCCACACGTTCTCATCAATGGAGAGTTACCTAGCCCTATACTACCCAAGGGTGTCCCTACTACCATCCCTTTTTGGTTTACACCAGTCCTTTTGCCTGGAATGCCTTTTTCCTTTCAGTGAATCACTGACTGCAATGCCAGTCTAAGATCCTTAAAGACAAAGAATGATCACTTCATTTAGCGTTCTTTGGAAACTTTTCTGCACTACTTGTCTTTCTGGGCATTATTCTATACCATAGGCGGGTGCTGCTTACCCTTTCCTATCTGAGTTGCAACCTACAGGTTGCCTGAAAATAGAAAGTATGTCTACACACAACTGTGCAAGGTGAACAGTAGATCATGCTCATAGCAAACACAGAGCCACTGAATACAGGAAAAAAAAACCTCCTTTGCATTAGCTGGGAGGTCCTCATTTGATTCTTGCTTCTGGAAAGGGGATAGCGCTAGAAATGGTAGCCTAGTGACACAGACACGATATGTTAGCAGTGATAAGAGCAAATACCTGGTTTCAGACTGAATTTAAGAGAGAACGAGAGAAGAGGAGTTAGCGACAGCAAGTATAAACAACTCTTTTTAAAAATTTTGCTGTAAATGAAAGGAGAGAAATGGGACAGTAGTTGCAATAAGAAACGTGGTATTGAGTGTACCTCCTTACAAACGACACGATCTCACTGTAGATCAGCAATATCTTAGTATAAGCTATAGTTCTTAACCTCCCGCCTTCACTTTCAGCACCCGATAAAAGGCAGGTAATGCTTAATGAGAGTTTACTAGCTGTCCAGCACCGTGCAAACACTTCCCATATTCCAATTAATTGCTCACAACATCCTTGCGAAGAAAGTAGGATCAAGAGCTTCGTTTTACAAACGCGGACAGTTACCATAAAGATTAAATGATACTCCCAACGTCTCAGAGATAAAAATTCATGGGGCCCAAGGGCAAGAGACAGGTCTCTTGCTTCAGCCACCTCGGAACCGTGAAGGGAAGTTACTGTGACCAGGCTCAGAGTTCCGGTAAACCTGCCTGGGCCCACCCAGCGGCTCCTTCAGCCGCACTCCTTACCCTCGCCCCTAGGAGACCACGCGCCTGTCAGAAAGACCCAAAGACCCGTTCGTGGGGGGAGGGAGGGTACTAAAGGGCAGTCCCACAAGTTCCCAGACCTCGGCGCCTACCTCGTTATTGAGGTTTAGACTCCCCTGTTGAGCCATGGTGGGTTCAAGAAGCGCTGCGACTAGCACGTGAACTCTGCGAATCAAATCGCTGTTGCGTCGCCACGCCCCTCTACGGCACGCTCTGTGGCCCAAAACTCACCGACCAACCTTCCGCAACGACGCTTGAGGAGAAGGGAGATTGACTCTTTCAGGGACAGAACGGAAGTGAGTGGAACGACTTCCGGAGTGAAGTGCTACGCGCCGGAACTGCACGTTCCTATGGAAACCGAGCCTGCGCAGGTGGCTTAGAGGAGGCTCTAACTGTTGGCAAATTTGGAAGTTTTTTAAGATGCTTATTTATTTTATTATATTTGTTGGTAGACTTGGCTCGGCTGTTAAAGACCTTGTTTTTGTGTCCCAGTGGGGAGTGAAAAGACGTTTTATGAAAGGAACAGTTGAGTGACCAATTTTTGCACCGAATTTTTATCTGGGGTTTGTGAACATTCTTGCGCTTCTCACAAGGAGCCCTAATTAGATGCAGCTCTCCCCAACGCCCCCCCCCCCCCCGCCCCCCAGGCTCATACTATAGCTGAAGCGTGGACCTATTTTTTCTGCACACTGTAATAAGGTTTGAATTTAGGTAACGAACGTTTAAATAGATTTAATACTAATATAATAATAGTAATAACTGTTTAAGTAGATTTAAATAGATTTTTCCCTTTAGAAAAGGAAACAAATAATTGAACATTTGAGGAAAACTTTAAAAGCACGTTTGCAACTGCCTAAGGGAATGACTGTTTTGAAGTATTTGCCTGCAGGTTGAAGAGACATTAAGGAGTAAATCTGAATTAGATAATCTTTGAATTAATACTTAACACCTGGTAGTATTGATCATTAAAATGGGTCAGAGGCTGGGGCAAAAGCTTTACATGAATTATCTCCAAAATACAGACATGCGATGAGATAGGAACTATTCTTATTTTACAGATGTGGAAACTGACTTCGGAGGAGCCAAGGGTCTTACCCATAGTTTCCTAGCTGGGGCCAACCACTGCCACAGGACTGAGGGAATGGTTACATAAATCTGCGGAGCCCAGTGCAAAATGAAAATGTAAGACCCCTCATTGAAAAAGTAGGAAAAAGGTGTTTTTGTTTTTGTTTTTGTTTTTTTCATTTCTTGCATGGTGTTTCTTGACCTGTCCTTTGTTTTTATTTGGTATGTAATGTAGTGTTCTGTCAAGCACAGGCATATTGGTGAATCTAGTGCAGACCTTTACAGGTGCCTGGGACCTGTACCCCAGGACTCAGGGTAGGATGCGTGTTTTGTAACAAGATGGCAGCAGTTGCTGAGCAGAGGCAGGAAAGTGGGAAGCCGGAGAATCCAACTGGAATATGTGGGAGGCAAGACCAAAAATGACCCAGGACTAAACCCTTGAGATATGTTTCATTGTCACACTGGACTTCACTTACAAAACTCAAATTCATAGATAAAATTGACAATTTTAAGACTGATGAAAGAACATTTAAGCTAGGCCTCCTTAGGCTCCTCTGTCCAAAAAAGACAGCTGTGTCCAGAGTCTGTGCTCTTAACTGATGATTCTGTATTCAAATTACATTAACTCAGACTTGTATTGTGGTTGTTTTTTTTTCTTCTTTTTTTAGTTTATTGTATGATTTGGGCACAAATCATTGATGGTTGACTTACTCTTTGAATAATGTTGCACAAAGGTAGTTTTGCCATTAATAAGCCATACACTAAATTGTAATTGTCTCCTTAGTCATCTGTTTCTCTTTCTTAAAGCTGAGCTCCTGGAATGTAATGGCTTCTTCAACCTAGGTAGGTAGTAGGCACTCCATGCATAAGTACATAGGAAAGGACATCTTAAAGATAAGTGTAGAGCTTTATGGAAAATGTGTATTTTAACTTGGGACAAGGTGTTTTTATGATTTTATAATAATTCAGAAAATGTATTCTTAATATGAAGTTTGTCTGTAGTTCTTAAAGGCCCTGTAGTGTTTTCTCTGGACGACTCCTCTTGTCCAACACTTCAATCTTCTCAGGTTCAAGGTTTGTTTTCTACCTTTTCTTGGCCCAGGCTCTCTCCTTTGCCTTTTCACATGCCAGATCTGCTT
The DNA here is from genome assembly GCF_023721935.1 of Panthera uncia. Lineage (NCBI taxonomy): Eukaryota > Metazoa > Chordata > Mammalia > Carnivora > Felidae > Panthera > Panthera uncia. The sequence goes on along the minus strand of NW_026057577.1, from coordinate 16,705,912 downwards.
TCTCAATGGCTACTTTTCAAGACTGGATTAAGTTCCATCCATCCTTTTAAAGAATCCTTTCCGTAACTCCCAACAGAAGTTAATTTTTTTTCATCAGCACCTCATTTTTTTATATTACTTACAATAGTCTGACTTGAAATTTCTTCTGTAAAAACTATTCTCATACATTATAAACTTTTAGCAACCTTAGATGCTCATTTTAAACTACTAGTAGTTTTCCATTGTCCCTGATACATCGCTAACAAGTCAAACCATTTCCCCCTTTTGATGGTACAATCTCAAAAATTATCTTGATTCTTTGCAAAGATGATTCTACTAACCTGCTCTTTTAAGCTACATGCATTTCCTCTAGTAATAACAATGTATTTGTATTAATCAGGGTACAGGTTTCTCTGGAAAGCAACACATGAAAACACCTCTTCCTTTTATTCCTGAAGTGTTGACCTGGATCAGTTAAATGCTGCCAGATACATGAAAGAACAATTCTATTATCATTAAAAGCAACTACTGTGAGACCTCTTACCTCTTTATTACAGTGTTCCAATTAGTGGAAGTAAGGATCCAACAACATGTTCAATGGGAATCAAGTTTTCCATTTTTAGGTTTCTCAAGAGTTTGTCAAATCACACTATTTTTGTCTATGTGGGTTGCCATAACAAAATAACACATATGGGGTGGCTCAAACAACAGAAATTATTTTCTTAGAGTTAGGAGGGTACAAGTCCAAGATCAAGGTGGCATCGTGTTTGTTTCTGGTTGAAGTTCTCTTCTTGGCTTGCAGTGGCCACTTCTTGTTTTGTCCTCATGTGGCCATTCGAATGGACACACCTAGAGAGAGACTTTTGTGGTGTTTCTTGCTTTTCTTTTAAGAATACAAATTCTGTTGGATTCAGGCTCTACCTTTATGACTTCATTTCATCTTAGTTACCTCCCTAAAGACTTTATCTTTAAATACCAACATTTTGGGGATTTTAGCTTCATTGTATAGGTTGGAGTAGGGGTAGAGGACACAATTGAGGCCACTTTCTTTGAGAAAAGAAAATTACCTAAAAAGTAATCTTTTCCAGGGCACCTGATCAGGGTAGGATGCATGTTTTGTAACAAGATGGCAGCAGTTGCTGAGCAGAGGCAGGAAAGTGGGAAGCATCTGTTAGTTAGGCATCTGATGCTTGATTTTGGCTCAGGTCATGATCTCAGGATAGTGGGATCGAGCCCTGCATCTGGCTCTGCTCTGAGCAGTAGCCTGCTTGAGATTCTCTCTCTCTCTCTCTCTCTCTCTCTCTCTCTCTCTCTCTCTCTGTCTCTCTCTGCTCCTGTCCCTGACTCATGCTTTCTCTAAGGACTTTAAAAAAAATTTTTAAAGCAATCTTTTCCTTATCTAACGTGCCCATTGATCTCTGTTTCTATCATTAGATATTGGGTAACAATTGATATTAGGACATTTGCTAAGTGAAATAAGCCAGACACAGAGGGACAAATACAACATTAAATATGTACATTATGAATTGAAAGCAGTCATATTCAAAGAAGAAAGGACTGGAATGGCATTTGCAAGGGGTTGGAGTGAAGGAAATGTGGATGGACAGGTATTAGTCAAAGGGTACAGAATTTCATTATATAAGATGAATAAGTCCTAGAGATCAACTATGAAGCATAATGCCTATAGTTAACAATATCATATACTTAAGAATTGCTATGAGGATAGTTCTTATGCTGAATGTTTTTATCCTCAAAAAGAAAAAAAAGCATTAAAGAGGGCAGGATAAACTTTTGGAGAGGATGAATATGCTAATGGAATAGAATGTGGTTATGGCTTCATGGTATATACTGTGCTTACCTCCAAAGTTATTAAGTTGAGTGTGTTAATTGTGTACAGTTTTTTGTAGATTAATCTTACCTTAGTGAAGTGCTTTGAAAAAATGAAAGTTAGGCTGGTACTAACAAGGTGATTGTAATGCTCCGCCTTTCTCTTACTTGAATGAGTGGGTAAAAGAGAAGTTTTGGGGAATCCTTTCACTTTTTAAGAATGTGGTGTAATTTATAATCTTTATAATCTGATGATTTTGTACTCAAATTACATTTGAACAGTTAGTAATTCACTCACAGGAGATTGTAGTATAGTTGGGTGTTTCAGTGCCAACTGTTAACTACTGCATTAAGTTTTTGCTTTTATGGCTCTGCACTTTGAGTTCTCTATCCCTGGATGGCAGTGTTGTTCTCCAAATTTGACACTACAATTGAAATTTGGAAAGGTAGGGGCACCTGGGTGGCTCAGTCAGTTAAATGTATCAGACTTTGGCTCAGATTTTGGGCTCTATGTTGGCAGTGTGCGGCCTGCTTGGGATTCTTGCTCCCTCCTATCTCTCTGCCCCTCCCTTGCTCATGCTTTCTCTCTCTTAAAATAAATAAGTAAAACCTTTAAAAATTTTGGAAATGTATAGAAAGCAATCTAAGTAAATGGCTTATGACAACATTTTTTAAATTAGAAAGAAAACAGTTGAATCTATCAGATTTTGTATTTCTTTAATGACTAAGATTAACGGCTCAGTTTTTAATTTTTGATTTGAAGTGAATTGCCAGCAACAACCAACCCTCTAGGTGAACTGCTAATGGGTTTTTTTAAGATACAACTTTATGTGTATGTATATATAAATATATAAATATACACACACACACACACACACACACACACACACACTGAAGAGCGTAATTGGTTAGTATATAGAAGGCAGGTAATTCGCAAGTTCCTAGGCCAATATGTTTACTAAATTAATCCTCTAACAGATTGCTTTTTGCCTAGATTTTATTTTAATTTTTATGGAGTGTTTTGAATAGATTTGTTATTATATCTGTGGGAAATCTAAAGAAAAGTTTGTACTTTAGGAATTTTAGATACTAAAATTTGAAAAAAACTGGTTAATGTTACATAATCAAATTTTACAAAATCTCAGGGAATGAGCTGACACTGAGTTAGCAATTTAGTATTTTGGCTAAGAGGTTTAGCTCTGGAGTCAGACTATCTGACAACAAAGTTTAATTACATTTTTTAATAACTGTATGCCCTTGGGCAAGTTATGTAAGCTCTCTGTGACAGGTTTCCCTTATAAAAATGAGAATGATAATCAGCTTCATAGGATTGTTGTGATGATTAAGCAAAAACACAGTGTAGTTTCTTAATGAATATTTACCTCTCAATAATTTAAACTGCTATTATTTTCCATTATCTCATTTCATCTTGACAGAAACTTTGTAAGATAGGCATAGTACGTAAGAGGGAGTCGTGTCTTATGAATAACAAATATTCCTGAGGTCAGAGAGGTAAGAAGAGGGCAATCCAAGTCTCTTGACATAAAATCATTGGTGGCAGTTTTATAACAATTCCATGATATGAATGTATAAACTACATTTATAATTTATGACTACCATGCCATTCTTTCCCATTCATCTAATTATTTATTGATTGTTCAGTAATTAAAGACTGAATACACTTTATAAACTATAAATCCCTTCCTATATGATTTGTTTTTTTTTAATTAGTTGCCAGTTAACCCAAGATAAGCTCAAGATTATGCAACAAAGCCTATAATGATTTAAGTTGAGAAAACATTATTAAAGCCCTGTATATTCACTTTAAATTTATGGCTGTGATTCATTTTAATCAACATTGTGGAGCATCTATTGTGCAAACCGGTGTACTGGTTTCAATAGGAGATAAATGATTAAGTCATTGTGCTCTCCATGTTTACCATGGACTTACGGAATAATGACTTTAATAGTTCCAATGCCAAGACCAACTATATTGAGTGCCATATAAAGACTATTACAGGGAAGTGAGAGAACAATTTGATTAGAAGACTTCCTAGAGGAGATAGGTTTTGAGCTCTATTTTGAAAGAAGGGTGGCCCTTAAATAGGCAGCTATAGAATAGGGAGAGAATTCTCAGCAAAGGAAATTAGTCATATAAAAGCAAGGTGGCAAAAGACATTGTATTTCATGAAGTAATACAAAGGATTTGTCACACTTTCTTAAAGTTTTTAAAAACATTGTTAGGCATAGAAATTAAAACCTTTTAAATTTCTTAAGCATATTTCCCCAACACACCCCTTAAAATGATAGTTCTCTTAAAGTTACTGAAATTTGTAAAAAGTGAAGCAAAATCTTTTAAGGCAAAAATCATACTTTATGAATCTTAATAGACTGGGAGAAGCAGGTCTCAAAATACCTGAGGATTTATACATTTGTAAGTGACTGAGTAATATTTAAAGGATATTTTGCTGTAGTTATATTTAAACAATGAGATGGAAATTTGGGACAGAATAAAGTGAATGGTGTAAAAGCCTGTTCAGAGAAAACATTTTTTATTTGTAGCAGATATTTCCGTCACTTGTCCATTGAGACCGAGAGAGTGATAAAGTGTATAGGCTGGGGAGTTGCCTTTAGCTGGTCATTTAGCCTCTCTTTGAAGGAATGCCAGTTTTGTTTCTGGTGAGGATTAGGGTTGGAGAAAGAAGCTCTGTTATTTTCCCCAACTTCTACTCAAGATTCTCTAAAGTGCTGTCTCTGCTTCTTCACTTTTCAGCTGTTCCTCAAAGCCCTGCTGTTTGAATCCCTGTTACCACTCCACTGAAACTGTGTTTGTCACTGTTACCAGTGACCTCCCAGGTGCTCACTGTACTTTTGATTGTTCACAATATGAGATATCACCCCTTTCTGTCGCCGGGATTGACTCACCTGAATGTGTTGGCTGAGCCAGTGACCCCCTTCCTCTTTTGTCTTCTCACATTTATCATTGTCTAAGCTAGAAGCCTTGCCAAATAGATGGACTATGTAGAGGTTGCTTCATGCTAGACTTTTTCATACCTTACCTTGGTCATGTGAATACTATTGATTCAAGAGAGAGTTACCCAGCCCCACTGGTGATAGTGCTGGACTTGAGATCTGCCTATGTTCATGTCTATAACAACTACTTTAGAGCGCAGGGAAGTTCCAAAGAAGGGCCAGGGTATGGGAGAGGTCAGCTCTGGATGCAAGAAATGAGGGAAGGGGCAAGAATTTTTCTGGAGAAAATTTAAAATTATTTACAATCCTGACTAAAGTCAACCTGCTTCTATTATCACCATGCACTAGAAATGCTAAAAAAAAAAAAAAAAAAAGTGATAAAACTCTCCTCACTGAACAAATATTTTGTCTGTTCTAAATAATTACCACAGTTTTACTATTAAGTTTAAAAAAATGTAGGGGCGCCTGGGTGGCTTGGTCGGTTAAGCGTCCGACTTCGGCTCAGGTCATGATCTCACGGTCCGTGAGTTCGAGCCCCGCGTCGGGCTCTGTGCTGACAGCTCAGAGCCTGGAGCCTGTTTCGGATTCTGTGTCTCCCTCTCTCTCTGCTCCTCCCCTGTTCATGCTCTGTCTCTCTCTATCTCAAAAATATATAAACGTTAAAAAAAAAATTAAAAAAAAACGTAGATGTAAGCTTCAAAATTACCACACTTTAATAAACGTATCTTATATGAAAGTAAGTTGGAGAACTGCCAGGTATGTAATTGGCCTCTGATACACATAGACTCAGATACCTATTCGGTAGTAAGTTTGTGATTGTTTGGAATCAGCTGAGCACACTTTTCAACACAGCTGATTTGCAGTCTCTGTGATACTATATATTCCCACATTTAATAGCTTTTGGAGTAAATGATAGAATAATAGCTGTGAATTTTGTAGTTCTCTATTTTTTTTCTGATGTGAAGTTTTAGATGAGATGTATCAGATTAAAAAATTTGCAGAAAGCTGGAATCATCCTTGAATGTTGTACCATGAAATGCCAAGCTTTAAAATCATTTCTTGAAAAGAGGCATACAGGAAATGTGGAAAGTGATATGAACCATGCAACACCAACAAGTGAAAAAAGGTAAGAGAATGGACATTCACATAGAAAAAAGAATCAAATTTCAGAGAAGAACGGGAGAAGAAACAACAGAAGATGCTGGTTAGCAGAGCAGAATAGCAATAGGTGAATGCCTCAAGGGTTTTCACTAAAAATGGACGCTTGCTCTGAAACAGTGGATTAAATAATGTGCGTTATCCTTCAGCCAGTTTCTCTGATTTTTGCAGAAGAAGAAAATGTGTAGTTGTAAACAGTATTATGATAAACCAGAAGTTTATGATGAATTTTAATGTGAAAATATTTTAGTGGAAATATTTTTAACTGGAACCATTTAGCATACATCCTGAAGAAACAGAGACATGGATAATATTACAGTTTCTGGAATTTATTGTGAATGAGATTATAATGATTCACTGCCAAATATTTTCTAAGGTTTAAGACTTAGACTAGTAGCATATAGGTACATGTCGCTTCTTGTGAAAGAAACATCAACATTAAAATTAACTGAAAGTGTTCTTGAGCTATAAGTGAAGAGAAATGGACAAATATGGCTATATTATCTATTAAACACGAATATATGAAGATCAATTTTGTATAAAGTTTTTGATAAATATGCAGAGAAGTTCAAGCTTGAAAATAAAAATAATAATATTATCATTGAATGCTCTGACAGACCAATATCTAGTAATAAATTTTCAGCTTTGTAGTATATTAATGTAGTTAAAAAGTATGGTTTCAGTTGAGGAATGAACATAATTCTGACATGAATATTGATTGGTATTTTTATTTACATTAGTGAGTAGATGAAAGCGAAAGTAGTGAAGATATATGCTGAAACTTCATTTGTTCATAAATGACAAGAGCACTTCTCACTGAATTGGCTATGGTTTTTGATTACAGGAAGAACATTGCACTATCCACAGTGAATGACGTAGACAAAGCAAACTTTTAAACTTAATCTGTGTTGTTAAAATTTTCTCCTTCGTTGTCATAAGGTTAGGGTCAATCAATAAAACAGTTAAGCGAGCCCTGATTTGTGGTATTTGCTCTTATTCGAAGTGTAAGTGCTCCCCCACTGTTACCTCTTTCAAGCTGCTAAGGAGATGTCCCTGAGTGGGGTGGAGATCAGAAGAGATTTGCAGTAACACACTATTTTATGGAATCCACCATGAAGATCAATCAGTCATAAGCTCAGGAATATAGATGATAGTATGATGTAGTAAAAAAATTAGGAATGTTATCCATTTTTTATTTTTGGGTCTCTTTTGCCTTTATTTCTAATATAATTTATTAAAGTTTATATAAATTGACTGTTAATGATACCTGTGTTTTACAACAGATTATATTCTTGTTTTTTTTTTCCTTTTTGGTGTATTTTTACTCATTGAGGGAGCTCATCTACCCTGAATATTTCAACTTTCTTTTGAAACATTTCCCAAATTACATTTGGCATAAAACTTCACATTGATAGATCTGGCTAGGAAAATGGTTCTCTAATGAAATACATTTAGAATTTGTATGATTCATAATATAAAGTAACATTCATAATGTAAAGTAAATCCTATGATAATTCTAATGTAAAGAACCCTCTCAATCATCTTTAAATTAGTTCTTTCCAGTCTCATTGGAGCATAAGTCATATCATGTTGTAGTTATTAAATCTACTGAAACTTTGTATACTACTTTGGGAAATATTGTCATAAAAGTTGTAAGTCCCCAGTATGTGTATATATCTGATCCTTCTTTTTACCTGAACTCTAAAACTCAATATCCAACTGTCTCATACACCCAGAATTTCTTCAAGATTGTATATTCAGTATTAGGCTCATTGCTATGTCAGTGATCTCAAGTCAAAGGCCAGTGAAGCACACTTATGGTTTAAAAAGTTGGGACTATTACTTGTTGCAATGTGGAAGAATGTACAACATAGTGAAGTGTAGGATGTCTCACTGAGGGGATGTTAGAACTTACAGGATTTGGATTTAGTCTGAGTAATTTTGGAGGAGATCTAAGGAAGCAAGGAATAGCTGTATATTGGGTATTTTCAGAAAGCAGAGAGAAAATCTATGATTAGGTATCTCAATAAATTTTATGTATTGGAAGGGAGTGAGGATAAAACTGCATTTGGTAAATAAGTAGTAGTCACTCATTTTGGCTGAGGGAGGGGAATATTTGGTATTTTGTAGGTTTCATGATGATTATCTTTTTGTCTTAGTTATGGTCTCAGCGTTGCTTTGTTTGATGTTCATGTTTGGTGAGATTGTTAGCATCCACGAGCAGATCATAGCTTCACTGTAAATATGAGATGGATGTGTAGTAACACTTAATCCAACCTGTGAGTTTCAGAGCAGGTCACCTTATCAGGAGCTGCTTTTTTCCTCCTCTGATTTTTTTTTTTTTTTTATAGTACCTCTTTGTTCTGTCTTATTTACTGGCACAGTCTCAGTCATCTAAACAAGAAACATTTGGTTAACTATAATCTCTTATGTACTTATCCCTGATATTTTAGTAGATTATTAGCCATCCATCTCTCAGAAGTATCTGTGAGATGTCTTTCCAATTCATTCCTGCTCCCGTTGTGTCACTGTTACATTGAGGCCCTCTTTACTTCTCACCTGAACTCTTGTAATTGCCAGCAAACCTGTCTTCCTGATTTTAGTTTTACAGCCAAGCATAAGCATGTCACTAGCTATTATCAGTGTTCTTTCCAAAACAAAAATAAGATTATGTAGGGGCGCCGGGGTGGCTCAGTCAGTTGAGCGTCCAGCTTCAGCTCAGGTCACGATCTCACGGCCCGTGAGTTCAAGCCCCGCGTCGGGCTGTGTGCTGTCAGTTCAGAGCCTGGAGCCTGCTTTGGATTCTGTTTCTCCCTCTTTCTCTGCCCCTCCCCCACTCACCCTCTGTCTCTCTATCAAAAAATGAATAAATGTTAAAAACATTTTTAAAAATAAGATTATGTAGTTCCTCTACTTTATAACCTCTAATGGTTCATTTTGTTTATACATTTTGTTATGCATAGTATAAGCACCTAGCTTCCGTTTAAGGTCCTTGACGATGTGATACATCTTAACTTTACAATCTCACTTCATACCAGTCCTAACAGTCGCATTGTATGATCTGTGTCCCAAAATTTATTCAGTAAACTTTTGTTGAAAGTCTTTATTGCGTGCTTTCACTGGACCTGTTATCTTCCTTAAATAACTTTCAAAATTTTATGGCCAATAATGTGCTTGTTTAGTATCTGTCTCCTTACTAAACTCTAAGCTCAGTGTCAGCAGGTTCCAGGGGTAGTTTGGCTACCTATTTTACTCTCTAGCATCTAGCAAAATACCCAGGCTATTAATAAAGACTATTGTGTGATTTTTGTCCCCCAGAGTTATGTAGCAGTGCAGGCTGAGACTGAGTACCTGGTTGTATTCAGAATATTTTAAACAGAAAAGAGTCAGACTTTCTGAATACCCAAGACTATTATTAATAGTAAAAGACGAATAAAAAGTTGCATCAGTGTGACCATAATGGCAGATTGAGCAATGGATTAAATGAATCCTCGGGGTGCCTGGGTGGCTCAGTCAGATGAGCGTCTGACTTCTTTATTTTGGTTTAGGCCATGATCCCAGGGTTGTGTGATTGAGCTCTGCATTAGGCTCAGTGCTGGGCATGGAACTTGCTTAAGATTCTCTCTCTCTCGCTCTCGCTCTCACTTCCTCTGCCCTTCTCCCTCGCTCACATGCTCTCTCTCTCTCAAAAAAAAAAAAACGCATACACATAAAATCCTTAAAAAAATGTAGAATTTAGGTAATACAGAATGATTGTAGGTTAAACTGGCTTTTTGACTCAATGTTGCATAGATCCTGAATATAAGAATTCTAAATTGATGTACCGAGTGGGATCTTTTCAAGGTTGAGCAAGCTAGAATTTGATGAATAACTAGATTTTGCCAAGACAATATTTAGCTAGATTTAAGATCCATGTAATGGAAATAAAAACGTTTCTATATCTAGTACAGTTGACCCTTGATAACATGGTAGGTGTAGGGACACCAACCCCTACACATTCAAAATCCACTTATGAAATTGATCCCCAGAAACTTACCTACTAATAGCCTTTTGACCGGACGGCTTACTAATAATAGTTGGTTAACACATATTTGTACATTATGTGTATTATATACTGTATTTCTAGAATAAAGTAAATGAGAGAAAATTTTCAGAAAATCATTGGGGAAAAAAATTACTTTTATAGCACTGTGCTGTATTTATTGAATAAAATCTGTGTGTAAGTATACCCTCCCATTGTAAACCATGTTGTTCAAGGGTCAGTTGTACTAGTATTAAAATTTATTAGCTCTCTGGCCCTGGGTTAGTCATTTCATTTTCCTGAATCTCAGGATCCTTACCTGTAGAACTAGGGTAGTGGGTGGATGCTCTATATAGACTATCTTAATTCCATCAGATAAAAGGTGTCCCTGTACACCAAATGCTTTTGAAGTCCATCCCACACATCTTGCATGAAGTGGAATACCCTCATTTTGTTCTAATTAACCTAAAGGAATTATATATCAAGGGTAATTTAAGGTGTTTCCTACTTGTCACTTCTATTTAAAAGCATAAATCTTATCCAGTGAAAGATCAAAGTAGGTCTTTGAGGGGTTCAGCATGCATAGACTTAGCTCCTGGGCCACTAACCTCTTTATTCACTATTGCATTCCCCCGTACCTTATCTTTAGTTGGTCTTACTTTGCTTGGAAATATTGATTGGAATTATTGATTGCTGAGCTTTCTAGTTTCAGTCTAGTTAGCTTTCTAGTTCCCAGTCTCTAGATTGGTAATTCTATAATTGTGGCAGAGATTGAGAGTTCCTCATCTGATACTGCAAAACAATCATTGATTGATTTTAAGGTAGGACAGCTAAAAATATACTCAGCCATCCAGAATACAGACTCTGTTTTAGCCTCCTTTACCAATATTTCTGACCAAAAGGATATAAATGTAAGTTGTAGGTACACTTTATGTTGAAGTGAATGTACCTCCTGTTCTTCCTCCTTACCACTGGCTGGAATGTTGACATAATGGCAGGGCTCCAGCAGTATTTAAAAATATACATATGAAGGCCACATACATAATGGTGAGCTCAAAATTTGGAAGGAATATAGGTCCCTAACTACTTCATTGAATGGTTATACCAAATCTGGACTTTTCCTTGAGTGAAAGAAATAAAAAACAAAACTTAGGTGTTTGAGTCCCTGTAAATTTGGGTTTTATATAACAATAGGGTGAACCTGATTTTGTCTGATGTAATGATAATGGTAAATGCTTATTTATTTTGAAAGGGAGAGAGTGCATGTGCATGCACACAAGCGGGGGAGGGGCAGAGAGAGGGAGAGAGAGAAAATCCCAAGCAGGCTCTGAGCTGCCAGCACAGAGCCCAATGTCGGGCTTCATCCCACAAACCTGTGAGATCATGACCTGAGCTGAAATCAAGAGTCAGAAGCTTACCGACTGAGCCACCCAGGTGCCCCGATAATCGTATTTTTAAAAATTCTGTTCACTTATCTACTCATGTATTACTTTCCTTCCCAGTCATTTTTCTTGTTGTTTAGTCTATATCTGTCCTATAAAAATGCTTATATTTTTGTGTTCTATAGCTGGAGGGTATCCTAGGTTTTGATGAAGCAAACTGTTGTTTCAAACTATTAAAGATCAGGTTAGAAAAACACCATAAATAGATCTATATTCATTTGTTTGCTTTCTTTCAGGGATTACAGTCCTGTGCTGCCTGTTACCTAATATATGAAAGTTATATATAAGTTACATATGAAATTCCATATATTTTATTCAGTTTTCAAGTTGTTTACAACAGAAAGTGAAAGGAACAGCTTTGAATCCAAATGACAGCCCTGCCTTAGTTTAAAGCTAGGTTCTCTTTTCTGCTTATTATGGATCTTTGATAAGAAATACAATTGCTGAGAAGTCTGTTTTGCTTGCTGTTTGCTATGAGCATTGTGAGACCTTTCCTGATTGTAACCCGCTGTGTAGTAGAATGGGCTGTAAAACTTCCTAAATGTAGTCTGATATGTAATGGAATGAGTGATTGTACATAAACTAACCGGCATTTCTCGCTTCTGTAAACCTGCTTGCTTAGCACATTCCTCTCCTACCCCCTTCCCCCTTTCTTCCTCCCGCCACAAGTAACGGACAAAGCCTTCCCGCCAAAGGACAGACAAAGGACGCCCAATCAGAGAACAACAAATGTCCTTACTTTAAAATCAACTAATCAGGCCCCTCATAATTTGAAACCTCCCCTGTGCTATTTGTCTCTGCCTATAAAAACGCTATACCAACCCTGATCGTGGCCTCTTGCGTCACCGGCGACGAGTGCGCAGAGGACCAGGTTCGAACCTGCAATAAACGACCCTTGCTGCTTGGCTTTGACTTACGACTCTGGTGGTCTTTTGTGGGAAGTTTTGGAACTTCCGGCATTACAAAAGTAATCCCAGACCCTATTATTCTCTCAAGGTTGAGAGATGAATGTCCTCCCTGCCTTTTTTTTTTTTTTTTTTTTTTTTTTTTTTTTTTTTAGTGTTCTCAATGTCAGTATTAATTATACTTCTTCTGCACAACAGGATGTATTTTATGAGTATTTGCATTTTGAAATTATTTTATTGTCTTATTTTAAAAACTAAAATACTTCCTAGATACCATGGTGTCATGGTATTTAATTTGTCCTCTAACCCTTATGTTTCTTATGATTTGGTACTTAGATCTGGAGGCTGAATGGGACTCTAACTCTTGAAAATAAAAACACTTCATCAGTAAGATTGTGTACTTCCATTCGAAGACATGGGTATTTGACTCCTCTGTGAAATTAGTACCTATTTTGATCATTATCTAGCTCTATTAATTTCTTAATGGTTCAAAAATGGTGATAATTTAAGTGCATTATTTGGTATTTATTTAGGCGATATCCTGCTTCTATAAAGAGAAACTTTTCCTTCTCAACTATTTTGTTATCTTAGGATATGATCGTGTAGAAGAGGTGGGATAAATACTAGATAGCCTTTATCAGTTTTAAAAATGAATTGGTTTGCTAGCATAATAAAAAAGCTGACTAAGGAGTTTTCTGTTTTTTGTTTGTTTTAATACCTATTTTAGAAAGTAAGCACCAACTTTGGGGGAAAAAAATCTACCTATCTGGGTTCTTAATCCTGCTCTGTTGACCAGGTGGTCAGGGAATAAGTAAGGGTAGGTCATGTGATATAAGAAGGTACATGTAAGCTGCTCAGCAACTTTCTTTCTCTTTTCCTAGGTACAGTCAGACAAATTGAAATGTTACTGCTCCTTGATGGTTTTTCCTTTCTTCCTTCCTTCCTTCCTTCCTTCCTTCCTTCCTTCCTTCCTATCTTTCCTAGCAGAAAAAGTAACAGGAACGAAAATCATAAGGAAAAAATAGGATTTTTTTTCCGCAGAGGGTTTCGAGTTATCTTGAGGTGGAGATTCACAGACCAATCAGGTTGCTAGGAGAGGCTGCAGTTAGGCTGCAGTTTGATCAGACATATTAATTGCCCAGAGTGAACTAGTATAGAAAGACTCAGAGAGGGAGAACCAACTGTATTTTAAGACACCGAAAAGTTAAAAACAAAACAAAACAGGAAAACCAAGTTCTTTTACTAAATTCCGGAAGTAATTGCTGGGCTGAAAACTGGAGGCAAAGGAAAGAACGTTAGAGACAATAGGCTGTAGGATTCAGAGAGATCAAGATCAATTGTAAAGTCAAAGGGCCTAAGATAATTGCTTTAAAAGAGTTGGAGAATCCAAAGGTTATTTTCATTGAGCCATTTACACAAGACTTGACAGAAAGATGTGAAAGGAAGAAATTCTTAAAATACTGAAGTGCTCAGTGTTTAATTTATTCTGGGGTGACCTAATTTGTTTCAGATTTTGGGGATGTGGTTGATTATATATATTTGATTATATACTGATTTAAATTCTGTATATATCTTTATTAGAATAGAACCCAGTTTTAAATGGAGTTGTTCCAGTTTTGCTATTTGGATGATAAAAAGACCGTTAATTCTAGGTGCACCTGGGTGGCTCAGTCAGTTGAGCATCCGACTTCGGCTCAGGTCATGATCTCACACCTTGTGAGTTCAAGCCCTGCGTCAGGCTCTGTGCTGACAGCTTGGAGCCTGCTTCTGATTCTGTGTCTCCCTCTCTCTCTGCCCCTAACCCACTCGCATTCTGTCTCTGTCTCTCTCAAAAATAAATAAACATTAAAAAAATTTTTTTAAAAAGGCCGTTAATTCTAATAGTGGTTAAATTAAACAATCGTGAACAATACCTCTTGTCAGAAATGTTAGATGGAAGAATAGCAACTGCTTGTCAGCATCATCAGCCTGCCATGTTAAAAACTACCTTCTCTATTTTCAAAGTAGAGATTCAGCAGTACCAATGCAGGGCTACAACCAGACTCTAAACACTACAATTCTTCCAGTTGCCTGAGTTTTATTATATTGGTTGTAGCTAAGCAGAATTATATCTTACTTAGCATATGTGCAATCATCAATGTAAGAAATACTAATAAATAAATGAAAGAAACCTCCCCCACCCTCAGGTTGCAAATGTAAGAGCGGCCAAAAGAGCAGTAGTGTAAACAGTGTGCCATGTCAGTGGAGACAGATCAGCAAGGTTGAATGGGTAGAACAAAAGTATGTAATCAGAAATCATGAAAAAGTCTGAAAAGAAGTTGTATTTCATGGGAGAACTCCAAATGTTTCTTATTCCTTCTAGTATGTCAAATCCAAGTAGTGACAGAGTAGTTTAAGAAATGTCAGTTTTGGTTATAATTTTGACAGTGTACTAGATCTATCTATCTAGTCTAGAATACTGTTATTTAAACAGAAATGGGAAAAATGGACTCATGAATTTGGGAGAATGATGAATCACCCATGTTTAATAATTTTATGTCAAAAAAGAAGTGTAAAGCTATGGTTTTAGATGTGAATTTCACCTTATGAAGATTTTTGCAAGGCAGTTTCCACAGCAAAGACATAGCCTTTCTGTTTCAGATAAATGTGACAATTTTTTTCACTTTTCAGGAAGTGGACTTTAAATTTTCATGTTATCATTTTTAACACAAGAAATCTTCATCATATTTTTAAATGTAGGAATTAATTACAATGTATGGTTGTATATTCTTAATAAAAACTGATTTCTACTTGGATCTACTATCAAAGATATTTTATGCCCTCAGAATATTGGAACTTGTTGCCAAAAAATTTTTTAAATGCATGTATGAAATGATGCTAAACTTTTAATTGAAGATACAGATTTTCCAATAGTCATACATATTTAATGTATTTACTAGAGTTTAAGTCCATTTTTCATTGGCTTTGCACTGAGGTTTTCACAATAGCACCATTCTGGTGTGACAGCCAAAAAATTAGGTCATCACTGCTTGTGGGATAAAGGAAATGTGTGAATTTCTAGGTTGATACAAGCAAAGGTATTGGAATAACATTAAGCTTTCTTTGATTCAACTCTGCAGCCATTCTAAGTGAAGACCATGCTTCCCATTTTGTTGCCTCCATAATATATCAAGATCTAATAGTAATAGGCTCATAATGAAAATGTTATGGCTCTTAAAAGTATTACTAAACTGGAGCACCGGGGTGGCTTAGTCAGTTAAGTGACTGACTTTTGATTTCAGCTCAGGTCATGATTTCACAGTTCATGAGCTTGAGTCCCATATCAGACTGTACATCTGGTAGTATGGAGACTACTTGCATTCTCTCTCTCCCTCTCTCTTCACCCCTCTGCTCCTCACGCTGTCTCTGTATCTCTCAAAATAAATGAATAAAGACTTATAAAAAAGCATTACTAAATCAAAAATGTTCAGATCAGAACTACACTTTTTTACCTATTTCCTTATTTTAACTTATTGAGTGTTATATCTTTCAAGTGAAAATCTCTCATAA
Organism: Panthera uncia; assembly: GCF_023721935.1. NCBI lineage: Eukaryota > Metazoa > Chordata > Mammalia > Carnivora > Felidae > Panthera > Panthera uncia. The sequence continues at coordinate 16,690,058 of NW_026057577.1, read as the reverse complement.
TAATTAATCCTATAAGTCTCCCTTGTTTTTCATGCTTCTCTCATACTGATTTGTGTTCTTTGATTGTAATGTTTGGGCTAGCAGTGGACAGGCAGCAAATGATCAATTCAGTATTTTAGTTCAGTGTTGAAAACTGCTAAAAGCTATTTCCCAATCCTTGTTCACTTTCTGATTCTGTAACCCAAATGTTACTATACACATTCACATTTGCATTCAAGCTCATGTTACAAAAGCAATTTATTATACTTTCCCTAATCAAAGCCTTCTCACTTCCTTTAAATCCCCCCAATATCCATTACTTCCTGTGTATTACCGGCTCCATGATCATCCCAGATACCTGAGTCTGTCATGAATTTTTCCCATTATCTTGCTTTTTGCATAAATTGCTGTAGCTTTTTTTTTTTTTCCCCCTGAAGCTTGGTCGTTTTTCCTAAAGACATCTCATATCTCTCCATGCTTCTCCATCCCTACTGCCACATTTATAGCTGAGGCATTAATCATTTATCACCTGCTCTAGGAACAATCCTCTTAGCTGGACTTTTTGTTTCTAGAGTGACATCATCCAATTCAGGCCATACTGTGTCCAAGGTAATCTTTGTTACAAGGTTATACATTCTTCAATGGTTCCACACCTCTTACAGGATAAGTTTTAAACCCCACATGGCATATAACACCCTGCTTCTGTGTATAGCTTCAACCATTAGAACTCTCACCTTTGCACTTTATACACCACAAGTGTTCAACTACCTGTAATCCCTGAAACATTCTACTGTTAAGAGCCTCTGAGCATTTGCTCAGTCTATTTACACTGCTTGGAAATCTCTTCCCTGCCTGTTTACCTGATAAATATCTACTCTTTCTGCATGCTTTTGGCAAGATACCCCCGACTCTTATTCCCCTTCCATCTTTCAGAACTTCATCACCCAGTTGGTCTCTGAGACCCATCACACTTTTGATTCCTGTGTATTTTGTCCCCCACCAGAAGATCTGGACTCATCCTTATTTGGACTCATGGCTCATTTGACTTTATTTTTTACCCCTATTCCCAATTTCATTTTCTAAATTCCGCTAGCATACCCTCTGGAACTTGTGATTTGTCCTTATCAAAATATCCTTCAAACTCTTTTTTTTTTTAATTTTTTAATGTCTGTTTTTGAGAGGACGAGACAGAGTGGGAGCAGTGGAGGGACAGAGAGAGAGGGGGATACATGGAATCCAAAGCAGGCTCCAGGCTCTGAGCTGTCAGCACAGAGCCCGACACAGGGCTCGAGCTCATGAACCATGAGATCATGACCTGAGCCGAAGTTGGATGCTCAACCGACTGAGCCACCCAGGCGCCCCTTCAAATTCATTTTTTTAATTTTTTTTATTGTCTCTTTATTTTTGAGAGAGATAGAGACAGAATGCGAGTGGGTTGGGGCAGAGAGAGAGGGAGACACAGAATCTGAACCAGGCTCCAGGGTCTGAGCTGTCAGCACAGAGCCCGATGCAGGGCTCAAACTCACAAGCTGCGAGATCATGACCTGAGCCGAAGTCAGACGCTCAACTGACTGAGCCACCCAGGTGCCCCCAAACTCTTTATTAAACATTTCCTTTACCTTTGTCCTCTATCCAGGACTTGGTTGTACCCTACACTATTTTTCATGTAACTTTCTCAAGTAGTGGCTAATTTTTCTCCTCTGGCCCTTGTGCCCCTGAGCCTGAAATTGGAATGAATTCCCTTATTGTTCCTTTCTCTTGTGTCTAGAACATTGACCCTCTCTCCCTCCTAAAAGCATCTAGCACTGAAGCTTCCCATCAGACTGTGTCACTCATTATTGGCCAATTTCCCATTCCTTGAAGGTTTAAACAGTGGTTAACTATAACTTTCTGTAGTACAACAAATACAAAATTTTGATGATTTCAGTATCTACAAAGATTTAAGTAAATGAATTTTCCAGTTCCGTGCCCTGGTTTCTCAATTCCTTGATTTTCATTTATTTACCCTATTTTCACCCTAAAACAGCCAACCTCTCATGTTTTTACTCTAAACTAGCCATAACTAGCAACTGCACTCCTTCCTCCATAATTTCACTTGTAAGCATCCTGCTTTCTTTTCCTTTCCAGCATTTTGTTATAGAAAGTTCAAACATACAAAAACGTTGAAATAATTTTACAGTAAATACCTGCATAATCACTACCAAGATCATATCATTACTATGTTACTATATTTGTTATAGAACATACCTATTTGTTTTGCTTTCCATCCCTCTATCCATTCTTAATTCATCTTCTTTTAGAAGGTATTTTAGGTGTATTTAATTCTTCTTTTAGGTGTATTTTAATTTTTTTAAATGTTTATTTTTGAGAGAGAGAGACAGAGACAGAGACAGTATGAGTGGAGGAGAGGCAGAGAGAGAGAGAGACACAGAATCTGAAGCAGGCTCCAGGCCCTGAGCTGTCAGCACAGAGCCCAACACGGGGCTCAAACTCATGAACTGTGAGATCATGACCTAAGCCAAAGTCAGACGCTTAACCGACTGAGCCACCAGGTGCCCCTTAAGGGTATTTTAAAGTAAATTATAGACATCAGTATACTTCCTGTTTAATATCTCATTATGAACACCATTAACTACAGGTTAATATTTGTTACAATAATAGTAATTCTCTCTGACACTCATGAATAATCTGCATTCTACTTTGCCACTGGACTCTGATCTCCTTGAGGGCATACACATGATCCACTTATATTTGTATCTGTAGTGGCTAGCTCAGGAGTGTTTTGTAGGTGGCAAATAAATGCTAGTTGAATGAATGAAGGTTTCTTCTACAGTAACACTAATCCAGTCATGAAGATAATAGAATAAATTCCACTGGATCTCACAAGTCCAGAATTAAGTTCCCTTAACAAATCAGGCAAGGATGTCAGGACGCAGACTGAGTTTATAGACAAGTCGGGCTTTTCCTTAGCATCTTTTTCTTACATTTCACTATGTTCTAAAGAAATGACAAAACTGAAATTTGGTGCCAGAAAGGCATGCTTATACTTGTAGCCATATTTATTTTCTATTATGGCTAAGTAAAGGCTAATACTTTTTATTATTAGGTTAGTATGCCTAGAATAATTATGATGATAGTCTCTCAAAATAGAATTACTTACAGAGTATCCTTTATCTACAAGCTTGTTTAAGCAAAACTATATGGTATATAGCAGAAAGAGACCGCTAAGAATAAAATATTCATGTCAAATCTTGTTTGGTTACATGGATCAGGCATTTAATAAACTGGACACAATCTGACTTGGCTTTTAGACATCTGTGTTGATTTTCCATGGTTGCCTCTAGTAGAAGTTATATTGATGTCATGATGTTAATAAGGAAATTAGGACTGTGTAATATACTGTCCTCCCAGCAATGTAATTGGATAATTTATCCCTCCTGGTATGAGAATCAGTCAGCCTACTTACTGAACAGATGCAGAGAAAGAGAAATGTGTGAGATACTCTGACAGAATGACACCATCCACAATGCTAAACAAGAAGCATGCATTGTGAATGCAAACCTTACATAATAGAATAACACCTTTTAAAACACAAGTGTGATCATAAAACCATCTGCTTCATAATCAGTTTGCAGAGTACATCTGGTATTGCTATATTGGCTCACCAAATTATTCCTAGATGCATTTTAAAACATAAAAGGAATACAGATAGTCTATAGGTTGAAAGACTAAATGTCCAGATGGCTTCCTTAGTACCTTTCTAATTTCATCATTGTACTTCTTAATTAAGCTCTCTTAGTAAGCATGTAACTGTTACCATTAAAAACACATATTGATTAAATGAGTGTTTGAAGGACTCAGATAAGTGGTGTTTTCAATTTAGTTGTGTAAGTTGAGTCTATTTTTATTTCTCTTTAATTACTCCTTCCTATTAAAATAAAAGAAAATGCAACACAGAAGAGTTCTTATTCCAGTGGTAATACCATACATGATTATATTGTTAGAGGAAATAGCAAAGCTTTAAATGATGGATTAATGTAGAGCACACAGTTGGTTCTGACTTTGAACAAATTTAAAAAGGTAGTTAAAAAGGTAGTCTAAACTCAGAAGATGCCCTTAACTTTTATTGTCATTGACATCAGATAAATTTGTTACTACATCCTCTGTAACAGTTACGCTTGAGTTGGAAATAATTATTTTCTGGTTGATCAGTATTTCACAGGCAAAGTTCTTTATTTTGGAGAAAAACTGCAAAGAATTGATGCATGTTAAAAGATTATTTTAAAAACCATGTGGACTACTGTTTTCATTATGACCCTTTACCATTTCCTTAGTTTGGATTTTAGGATTCTCATTTGCATTTGTGTCTGTCTCCTGTCAGTATTGTTTTTTCAAAAAAATTTATTTTTACGGGCACCTGGGTGCCTCCGTCGGTTAAGCGTCCGACTTTGGCTTAGGTCATGGTCTTGTGGTCCCTGGGTTCAAGCCCTGCAGCAGGTTCTGTGCTATCATGACAGCTCAGAGCCTGGAGCCTGCTTCAGATTGTGGGTCTCCCTTTCTCTCTGCCCCTCCCCTACTCATGTTCTGTCTGTCTCACTTTCTCTCTCCCTCAAAAAATAAACAACCATTTAAAAAATTTAAAAAACGATTGTATTTAAATATAATATCTACATTCAACGTGGGGCTCGAACTCACTACTCCAAGATCAGGAGTCCCATGCTCCACCAACTGAGCCAGCCATGCACCTGTCTCCTGTCAATACTGGTATTTTTAGTACAATTCTATTCTTTGTGCTGTCCTGAGGGGATAGGAAAGAGTGTTTTTGATAGAATGTTGTAACAACTCTTAAAATCAACATATTTAATTTCTTATCCAGTGTTGAGGACAATGTGGGAGAAAGGCCACTGCTTTTAATAGTTTAATATTCTAGTGTTCTAGTAATTTTTAGAGAAATTTAGTGATATGCATTAAAATACAAACTTTTTATACCCTCTGATTTGGCAATCTTATTTTGAGGACTATGGGTACACTTAAATGTACACATACATTTACAGAACACTCATATCATTTGAGAATATTCATCATACTCTCATTTGCAAATTGTGAAAAATTGGAAACAAGAAATTGTTGCCTAATAAGGGGCCAATTAAACATATTGTGTCCCATCTATGCCCTTGTTTTGTCAAAAGGAATCCCAAACTATTAAATGTTGTAAATGCCTAAAAACAGACAGAAACACAAAACAAATTAAAAAAAAAACATTGATAAAGTGTGTGTATGTTTTTAAAAAATCTAATTTGTTTTCTTTGGGCTTGGATCATGGGAGACTTCTTTCTATGTTACAAAGTTCTATTATACTTAAATATTTTATAACCAGCATGCATTAGTCTTGTAAACTGACAAATAGTAAAGATAATGAACAATTTTAGTAGTTGCAATGGATACTTGGAATGATTTTAATTCCTTTATTCCCCCTCCTCCCTATATGCGACAGTTGTTAACCCTGTTAACCCTTTCATACTACTTCTGAAATCTTTCCTACCTTTTGCTATCTTAAAATCCAACCCTTCCCATAACTGTTATTTTTTCAATGTCTATTTTTTTCAGTATTATTATTCTTACTGTGATTTCCAATTTACATTTCTTTTTGAAAATTTATTTTGGGTTCAGAATAATTTGTTTCCTGTACAAAACTGACAGATACAATTTGGGTGGTCTTTGGTTTTTGTTTTTGTTTTTGCTTTTGTTTTTGTTTTTGTTTTTTGTGAGACAGAGAAACAGCACAAGGGTGGGAGGGGCAGAGAGAGAGGAAGACACAGATTCTGAAGCAAGTCAAGCTCTGAGCTGTCAGCACAGAGCCCGACAGGAGACTCAAACTGGCGGGCTCAAACTCGTGAACCGTGAGATCTTGACCCGAGTCGAGGTCGGATGCTTAACCAACAGAGCCACCCAGGTTCCCCAGTGGTGATCTTAATTTTAGACACTTCTGCAACATAGTTATTCTAGCACATCCTAGGCTTTTTCTCCCCCTTGTCCTAGAATTCTGTGCTATGAAAACTGTGAAATTGATATGTCATACAATTAAAGGCCATTTGATTGATAATACGCACTATATCTGAGAAGGCAGAGTTTTTTAAAAGGTAATTGACCCCGAAAAACTTTGAAATAAAAAACAGTTCAGGATTTAAGTAGTATATACACTTACAGACTTCTTGTCTCTAAGCAAATTTCAATTGAATGCACCATACTTGCCACAGACAATAGAGGCTTTGACATCTGAAGCTTTACCAATGAGCATTCTGTAGTTCTTTAACGAAAAGTATGGAACAAATGCAATTAGAATTAGAGCTTTTATTTATTTATTTATTTATTTATTTAATATATGAAATTTATTGTCAAATTGGTTTCCATACAACACCAAGTGCTCATCCCAAAAGGTGCCCTCCTCAATACCCATCACCCACCCTCCCCTCCCTCCCACCCCCCATCAACCCTCAGTTTGTTCTCAGTTTTTAACAGTCTCTTGTGTTTTGGCTCTCTCCCACTCTAACCTCTATTTTTTTTTTTTTCCTTCCCCTCCCCCATGTGTTTCTGTTAAGTTTCTTAGGATTCACATAAGAGTGAAACCATATGGTATCTGTCTTTCTCTGTATGGCTTATTTCACTTAGCATCACACTCTCCAGTTCCATCCACGTTGCTACAAAAGGCCATATTTCATTCTTTCTCATTGCCACGTACTACTCCATTGTGTATATAAACCACAATTTCTTTATCCATTCATCAGTTGATGGACATTTAGGCTCTTTC